>NC_056623.2:131533862-131616362 GCF_002870075.4 Lactuca sativa | reverse complement strand
CGATCCTATACCTATGATTTTAACGATCTACCCAAAATACGTTCCATATATAATCTTGTTCGTTTTTTATGCCTATAATGGTAGGATGATACGATCATCTGATCAAGATCGTAATAACAACATTGATGGAAACTATAACACTCAATAATATTCTGTAGACACTATAACATTGAAAACTAGAGATTTGGAAGTACAACGATGAATAAAAAAGCAGAAAGTCGAATATGAGGATGAATGGGGGCAAGAAGTTTTTTAATATTTACATATTTTTAGTCCTTATTGAATTGGTATAAACTTAATGTTTAATTTAGAGAGGGTATTTTAGAAATAATTATATAAAATTTAGATTTTAGATAACCTTTTAAAATCAAATAAATATAAACCTAATTATATTAGAAATTTTGATACATATATGATTTTTATTGTTTTAAGGGTATAAAATTAATTTTAAAATTTATAAAGATATATAAGTAATATTATAAATTTTAAAGAATATAAACCAGTTTTTACAAGTTATTTTTAATATGACATTTGTTTAAATATGTGAAACCATGTAAGAAGGCTTTATAAAATATTTCATACAAATATAAAAAAAAGAAAATAACTTTAAAAAAATAAGGTTTTAAAACTCATAAACCATCGGAAAACGTGTCTGATGATATTATTTTATTAAATAAAGGTTGTAGAAAAACAATAAGAAGTCAATAAAATACAATGTTCTAAAAAGATTGTCACGGTTTTATCATGGCTCCAAGGCTTATATTTATTGTCAAACTTTGAAAAAATGACGTCTTAACTCACATATGTATATAAAAATGAATAATAGTAGAAAATACATATAAAATTATTAATTATATACAAAATTGTCGTATTAAGTCACACTTTACAAACGATATGATTCGCCACGACTCAAAAACAATTGAGGCTTTACATTATCGTCAAGTCATGTCTTATGTTATTTAGAACCTTCATAAAAACAACAATAACAAATCACCGACAATCATTATGGATGCTCCCATATCATATTATTTTTTCATATAATATTTTCACTATCTTTATTTAGGAAAATCCTATGATCATAAACTAAATCTAAGCTTATCAATATTTATATATGATCAGCTTATATTTGAAGATTTTATAATAAAATTGGATCGAGGTCGAAATATTCTAGCAAAATGAATTTCCTTTCGTAATTACTTGTAGCATCTACCCTACATAATAAAAGATTAATTACTATGTCACATGTCATTCTAATATGAGTCATTAATATGTTATCTGTCATTCTAATAGCAATTGCTCCATATTATGCAACTATCTTCTTAAATACTAGTTGTAAAACTCGTGTATTATATGGATTGATTAAACAAAAAATTAAATATTAAAATGTAAACATTCAGTATTCCAAAAATGAATCTTCATTTATTATAGTTAATTAAATGAATCTTTATTTATTATAGTTAATTAAATGAATCTTCATTTATTATAGTTCATAAAATCACTTTTAAAAAAGAAAAACATAAATCAGAATTCCAAAAATTAAGCTATTATATAAAGATAGAAAAATTAAAATTCATGATAACAAATAGCTTCCTTTTTTAAAATCACACTATATCACAATTAAATGAGGAGGCATTAATTACTATTCTGTTTTTTTCAAATAATTAAGTTTTTTAGTTTTAAACAAAAACAAAATATTTCAGAAAAAAAAAAAAAAAAAAACACATTACATTGCATCACTTAAAAAATCACACTAAAATTTATTTTAAAAAAAAAAACCCTACAACCTTAGAAGAAAAAAGAAATTTAAAAACAGAAAAAATAAACATAAACAAACTACATTAAATCGTTCTCCGAAAACTCGTCATCCGAAGGATCCAAATTAAGGTTAATGTGTTGAATATCATGGGAAGTCGTAGTGTAGCCTCTACCGCACCCAAACCGCAATGAAAGGGTGGCGTTCCAACTTATGTGGCATCGGTGATGTGGTCTCTATCGCAGCAACCCCCACCGGTTTAACAACTTTTTTATAGTTTACAAAACTAAAAGTTTGCCATAGATTAAAGGCTAAAAATATTATATCAGGATCATAGCCCGAAATCCTTAGATCATAGTAAAGATCTTTCTTGAGAATTGGTCCTAGTCTACTATGATTGTTTTTCAATTGTAAGATGTTAATATCATCCTGTGTAGAAAATGTTTTACAAATCTCTCTATTTAGCAATTTTAAACATATATCATATTAATATTTGATATTTGGGAGTAAAATAACATTATTTGATACTGAAAAATCGATGAAAATTACTATGTATGTAGTTACAAAAACGAGAAAATTTATAATTAGTAATTTTTAAATTTATATTATCTATATAGAATATTAGTTTTAAGTATATAGAATATTAGTTTCAAGTTAACAAATATGTAATATAAGTTATTATTTCAAATAAAATAAGACATTATATTATAATTATTATGATTTAACAGAATATATGACTGGTATAGCTATTATTATAAAAAATATTCAAATTATGTGCTTGTGGTTTTTGAAATTGGAAATTTTTGAGAGTTAATATCAAAGTTAAAGTTGACAATGGGAGGTGATATATGCTTTGGGTTGATACACTTATCAAAAATGGTTTCATATTTTATACTTTTCACTTTAATCTGAGAGACTACAATAATAATAGATCTAAAAAATTAAAACTTCCTTTTAATGGATTAATAAGATACATAAAGAAAAATAAGTCAATTGCACAATAGTTATTATATTATCATAAAACTGTCATATCTTGTGTACAAATTATTCACTACGTTTTTTTAATTTTTATAATTTTAACCATTGAATTTGTCAACCAACTTATGAGCTAATTTTTCGGTGTTTGGCGACACGATATGTTGACGTCCAAGTATTTCCGTTATATGGCTTTGACGTATCAAAATATGAAAATATAAAATTAAAAAAAGAAGCACAAAAGACATTAAGTTATAATTTTTTTTTTAATTTTGACATTAAGTTTTCATTTAATTTTTTTTTAGTTGTACACTCCATTAAAATTTGAAATAATTTTTTCTTAGTTTCGTTCAATATTGACTATTTTCCATTCAAAACAATTGAAACCGTCTTTTATATATATATATATATATATATATATATATATATATATATATATATATATATATAAGAGTTAGATATGGAAAATAAATAATTACGGCAACATATATTGGAACCAATAAAAGCATAAAAACATATCACTTTGAAGTAACTAAATAAATAACTTCCATAGTAGATTGCTTATGAATAAAGAATGGACATGTATCACTTGATCATTGGTTTCAGCATATGTTGTTGTCATAATTATTCATTTTTCATTGAACATACTTTTATATATATATATATATATATATATATATATATATATATATATATATATATATATATATAACTTATTATCTTAATTTTAATACTATGAGCTACATACTATATATACATTTGAAGTCATGGTTAAAAAAATGATACATATATTTATATTACATGGCTACGTTCAAACTACATATTTAGAATAAAGTTACATATTTATATGTTAAATTATATGTTGTAGAAAATTATGTACTTAGTAAAAACTATGCTTACAATATACAAAATATATGTGTACTGTAAGACTCTGTTTAAAATGGAGTAATAAAATAATAAACTCGAAACCTCAAGATGAAAATTTATATTTTATATTATTTTAAAACGGCCCTAAAATCCATAATATTGAGTGGGGGTTGGTTTCGAAGAGCCAAACGATATAATTTGGACTTTCGGTGGTTAAAATGTAGTTTTCAGAGTAGTTTGTAAAGAATTTTGAAGTTTGAAGGCTGTTTGGTAAATTATGGATGTAATTTGAAAATGATTTCAGAAATCGGGGTGTGTTTGGTATCATTTGGACTTAATATGAAAGGATTTTGGATGGCTGGGGCTAAAAGGGTAAATTATGTACCTAAGTGGAAAAGGATTTGTTATGGAGGGGCTATATGTTTACTTCTAGGAGTTGAATTGATACGGATCTTGGATGTTGGGGGTTGCTTTGCAAATTTTAGCCTTGAATTGAAAAATATTTCACAGGGAGGGACTAAATGTGTTAAGTGTGCATAAGTTTTGAATGGAGTGGGACTTGAAACTCGTCACCTTCTCTCAATGTTAACCCTAACCCTAATAAGCCTTCAGCCGCCACCATCGGTTTCGCTTACATTCCGATCATCCAGGCCGCCAAACAATTGCTGATTCCAGCCAATGACGCTACCGTCAACGAGAGCCTTCAACCATCCGGTCCTGACGTTCCTTCTGCCACCGCACCATTCCTATGGAAGACGGATCCGCTGACGAACGATCATCGTCCTGTTGCTGCCGTTGTTGGGCTGTTCCGACGAGATCACAACAGCTCGAATCGCTTCTTCTCCCTTGGTGTTCGTTCAGACATGTCGTCTGCCACCGCCTATACGATCCTTTTTGATGTTGTGGTCAACATCTGCCACCCCGAGGGAGGCCATTATCGGTATTTCAGCCCGTGCGCTGCAAGTAGGTGTATGTATTTCGGTGTTTTTTATGTCGAGAGTGTGCTCGTTGGCTAGAGAACCGAGAACGATCACCATGGTAGCCAACCATGGTGGTTGTCGCCATTTCTACACTCCTACCGCCACGAACCGTCATGTTGGGTGGTTGTGCACACGAGTTACTGCGTGTGTGTGCATGTGTTATATTGTGTGTGTTTTTATTTTGAGATATTAAATTGTATAATCAGATTTTTAGCCGGAAAAACCCATCACCACCACCATGAGGTGGTGGCTGCCACGTTATGCCACCATTATGCCGCCACCAGCCACCACCTTGGGTGGCGGTGTGCTATTTTGTATGGTTGGATTGCTTTTTGGAATGTTTTAATGTGCCTTGATTTAAAATCATAACCACCATCGTGAGGTAGTGGTTGTCGTCGTGTGCCGTTGTCGACCATCTCCGCTCGAGGTGGCAGTGGGTGGTGCTCAACCTAATGATACCCTAACTGATCCAGTGAAACCCTAATCAGTCTAAACCTTAATCTTTGGAGCTAATTGGCTTGTATTTAGGTTGGAAACCCTAATTAGGGTTTGGAAAACCTTAATGTCATGAAACCCTAATTTTGGGAATTGATCAGGACCCACACGGGAGTTATTTACTAGACTTAAAATATTAATTAATGACTCTTTGCAATTAACTTAAGGCAATATTGGACTTAATGGATTAAGTTGGACCACTTAACCCTAATCATCATTTTATGTGAAAAAACCTAATTGGGTTTGGTTCTTATTGGGCCACTTCTTGGACTGACTTACTGTGGGCCATCGTGGGCCAAATGGGGAACATGCTTATGGACTAAGGAAATCATTGGTCCTTAGGATAAGGCCCATTGGAAAGGCTCGGGCCCAATTTGGAAAATTGGGCCATAATTGGGCCTTGATGATTATAAGATATTGGGCCATCAGAATGCCAAGTGTTTGGACTAAAATAAATGGTTGGGCCTTAAGACAAGCCCATATAGAGGTTTGGGCCCAATTTGGAAAACCGGGCATATGTTGGGCCTTGATTGATTATTTGGCTTTAGGTTTCAGAGTTTAAGTTTGGGCCTTTGTTTTGAACCAAACTAGGTTAGGGGTAAGAGAATCTCCTTACCCCAAGTATGGAGTTGTGGTTATGCATTGGAACCCAGTTATTAATTGGTTGTCATTTTGATGTTGACAGTTCGGGAATCTATCAACCAGTAATGGGAGTTTTATCCGTGGGACTTCAGCAGTTCCATGTGAGTCTCCTCACCATACCAATGGGTCTAAGGCACCAAGGCCGGCCCATTTATTTAGTTATGATGATTATTGGGAATGTGCTATCGATACATTATGTATTTATATGAAGATCGTGTGGGGGTTCCCATGACAATTAGTTATATGATGTACGCTAGTTGATTGTGTAATATTCGGTATGCTAGTTGTTATTGTGATACTTGCAAGGAAGACCTCGAGGGGTTCCCGGGGCACCTAGGTGTAAGACCTTGGAGGGTTTCCACGATATTCTAGGTAAAGACCTCAGGGGGGTTCCCGAGGCACTAGGGTTTAAGACCTTGGAGGGTTTCCGTGGCATCATTAGTTAAGACCATGTGGGGGTTCGCATGACATTGGCTTAAAACCATGTGGGGGTTCCCATGGCACCCAGAGTAAGACCCTGGAGGGTTTCCAATGCATCCTTATATGTTTGCATGTCTAGCTTATATGTTTGTATGTATGGTTTGATTGGTAGTTAGTGAAGACCATGTGGGGGTTCCCATGGCAGTGGCTAAGACCCTAGAGGGTTTCCAGGGCACCCAGAGTAAGACCCTGGAGGGTGTCTAGGGCATCCCTAAATGTTATATGCATGACTTTTGTACTGGATACGGTTTATATGATTATGTGTGTAAGACCCTGGACGGTTTGTACGGCATCCTATGCATGACTTATATTGCTTATGTGATTGATATGGTTTACGTAACTGTTATAGTTGATATGAATTATGTGGTTATGTGGATTGTGTGGGGTATGCTCTGGGGAACTCACTAAGCTCAGTGCTTGCTTACAATTTTGTTTATGGTTTTCGGTATCATTGTTTTGAAAAGGAAGGGCTCAGTTTGATCGCAGCACACATACCCATGTTTTCCGCATTATGTGATTTTGTGATGAACTCTGATAAATGTTTTTAATTAGCAATGTTTTTGGAATACTTGGATTAAAAGATATTTGTGTTTTGACTATAATAAAAATGAAATTTTTACCATTAATTTTTGGGTCGTTGCATGTACATATATAAAAATATCGATTTTAAATCCAAGAAATACTTATATATAGAATTTTAAACATAAAAAAAATATGTCTAGTTTTAAATAGAAAATAAACAATCTTAAACAATATTGAAAAAATAATATTGGATTTTTTAAAACAAATGGAGTTTCAAATATGAAAGGGTCTTACTATAGACATACCAACCTACAACACCAACCAATATTATTAGGTTTATTTTTTTAGGTGAATGACAATAAGTTATTATAATATCATTAGGTTTACATTTTAGGTGAATGATGATAAGTTATAATTATATAATTATCGATGACTTTACCTTTACGTCATTATCACAATATAATTATTATGTGATCAACTTTTATTATTAGTTCATTATTACATAATCAATAATTATTATTTAATAATCATATTTTTATTACTAACTTTATTAATATTAATAAATTTAAATTTAAATGTAAGTTTTTATTAAGATAAAAAAACAAAAATAATATTGTTTTTATAATATAATAACTTATATAATATTACAAAAAATAAAACTCCAAATAAATTTTCATAACCTTATATCATTTATTGTAAAAATAATACCATAAATAACTTTATTATTATTAATAACTTTTAAACTTATTTATTTACAAGATAAGATAAATAAGAGAACAATAATAATAATATTATTTATTCACTAGATAATAATATAAATATTATTGTAGAAAAAATATATTCTGCACAACTCATCCTCAATCACTTTTTTCATTTTTTTTATTTAATTTCACATTTTACATAAGAAAAACTGAGATAAGAATATATAATGTGGGCTTACCTTCAATTAGTTACACATATTGAAGAATATGACTAAACATTATATTAGGTCTATAAAAATATATTTGGTGTTTAAAAAGTAAAATATATAACGTACGACCCTTAATGTACGTCACATAGTGGATCCATATCATATAAACATTGTTATAGGGTATAATTCTCATAATCCGAACTTTTCTCATTAGGATCATTAAATAGGTACCAATAAATAAAAATAGACCAAATTTGAATTTTTTTTTTTTAAAAGAGTAGCAAATTTTTATATTTGTTTTTAAAATGAATAACAATTTATATTATATATATATAAATATAATTTTGATATTTATTAGAATAAACATAAAATAAAATATTTGAGTATATATATATATATATATATATATATATATATATATATATATATATATATATATATATATATATATATATAGAGAGAGAGAGAGAGAGAGAGAGAGAGGTTAAGTTCTAATGAGATCAACAACCTTTTTTATGATTTATATGATATTTTTTCAAAATTCATTTTGGATTTATCTCATATCGAAAAAGTATATATAAACATATGTAAATTAATCAATTTTTAACCTCTTTCAATATTGGTATTCGAAAAAAAAATCCGAAAAATTGAATCTGTACATTTTTCATGATTAAAATTTCATTTTTATGAAATTTTTTTCAACAAATCATGTTCTATATTAACATCTTAGTCAATGAAGATATTTAAAAAAAATCGAGAAAATGTTAAAAAAATGTGTATATATGCACAAACTCAAATGTGAATAATTTTTCAACATTCGTTTTAAAGCTTATCTTATATCGAAAAAATAGCTAAAAATATGTAATTCATCAGTTAATAACCTCTTTCCGTATTGATATTCAAAAAAAAAAAATTTACATAAAATGTGCACGATATACACATATACACAAAGTAAAATTATGCATATATACATCTAACAAAAAAAAGATTTATGTAAATTGTGCACCATATGCACATATACACAAAATAAAAATATAAATATATGCATATTAATGTACAAATGAAAAAAGTCTTAATAAGTTAGCACACTGCTATAGAACATGATTTTTTGAAAAAAAAAATTCAAAGCATGTTTTTCAACTACTGTGCATATCGTGCACATTTTAAGTTATATGAAAAAAATTGAACATAAAAGTATGGATAGAGGTTAAAAAATGATGAATTTATATATTTTTATTTGTTTTTTCCTATATAAATAATCTCTAAAATTAGTGTTGAAAAAAGCCGAACTTATTGATCTTAAAAAAATTGATGATCTCATTATAATCTCTCTCTCTCTCTCTCTCTCTCTCTCTCTATATATATATATATATATATATATATATATATATATATATATATATATATATATATATAAGGCCCGACCCTTATATTTCAGAGACCTTGTGCGAAATTAAAGTGACTCCCCATAAGTTTTTTGTAAAATATTATTAAGTTTGTTTGTTACTATTAAGTTCAAAGTTTAAAATTGTTAAAAAAACATCTGGTAAACTTACTACTACAATTTCTTTACTCATTAGTAATCCGTTGTAATTGTTACAAGCATCTTTAAAAAAAAAAAAAAAGTGGATTACTATTTCGTAAAGATCTATTTTCTTGCATTTTTAGAAGAAAAATTTATCTATTACACTTTCACAACTAATATTATCAAGAAAATTGTTCTGAGTTGAAATTAAAGCAAAAACGTTTAATCTCTCTTGAGACATCCTCAAAGGCAAATAAGATTTTAAAAAATTTAGTTTCGAAAGACTTTTTTTTTTGTGTTGATACAATAGTAATATGAACAATTAACAAGATTATGTATATTACATAAGAAACTAGATAAATGTTTATTATTTTTAAGAAATTCTGTATTCTGGTAGTTGTATTATTTTCAAGATTATGTATATTACATAAGAAACTAGATAAGTGTTTATTATTTTTAAGAAATTTTGTATTCTGTTAGTTGTATTATTTTCAATTGGTAAGTTTTTTGGTAACAATTTTAGTTCGTTGGATAAATTATCTACGTGGAGATATGACTATTTTGCAATCTTTTTTCAAGATTCTTTCAAGTTGCCTTTAACGCACTAATATTCAGTAACTACTACTTTTCTATTGTGAATAAGAAACCAGAAATTTCTTGATATTGTTTGTATTGTTCAAACTTTCGTTTCAATGAACCAATAGTTTGATCAACTGCATACACTAAATACAGAATCATGAATGACTATTGAGATGAAAGTTCATGTACTGATTCTGATGATCCAACATTACTCTCATTAGTTTTTTACTTCTTCTTATCTTATCTTTCTCAAAAACACCGAATCTATTCCTAAATAAGAAGTTATATATATATATATATATATATATATATATATATATATATATATATATATATATATATATATATATATATATATATATATATATATATATATATAGATTGAAGTTGTTTGCTCAGATTATGTAAGTTAGCCAAAATGTGTTACCATATAACTATATTAATTATAAAGTCAAATATATCAAGTTCATATTATACTATCTTTTTATGTCTCTTCGTGAACAAGTTTATACAAAGATTCATTATTTCAAAAACTTAAATCCTTATTGGTTTTACACTTTCAAACCTATTTTCCCACTTTAACATTTACAAAGATTTTAAAATGAGACATTGTTTGGGCAAAGTGTCTTTTAAAATTAATGATTAGATTTTCATATATTTTATTATATTTTTTACTTAAAGTGTTTTTCATAAAATATGAAATCGTATGTTAGAATTTACATTAAAAAGTACTTGTATTTTTCATTAGATATAGACATTTTCTTTAAACTGATGATAAATTTTATAACTTATTATTAGATTTTATTTTTTAATTTTTATTTATCTTTTTCATAATTAAAATGAATTTAAGATTGCGAACAAATGTTATATCATGTATGTAATGTATATAAGTAACTGACACCACTAATTTTTTTTAGAGATAATATATAAAGTTGACTTTAATAAAAATACTAACATCATAACTATTATAACTATTGATTTGTACCAGAATTTGGAAGCCTTAAATCGCAGGCCTGTATGACCCCTCCAGACACACACACACACACATATATATATATATATATATATATATATATATATATATATATATATATATATATATATATATATATATATATATATATATATATATATATATATATATATATATATATATATATATATATATGTGTGTGTGTGAAAAAGATAATATAAAAGCTTACTGGAGTTGGTTGATGGTCAATTCATAAAAAGTCCAAGTTTTATATCATGTTGTACAAGTAAAATTGTATGATTACTATGAATTTGAATGTCGACGATTTTTTTCATTGGTAAATCTCATGTTTTATTTTGTTACCATGCTACAAAGATAATATATAATGTTCAAACGACGTCAAATATTTTCTGCAGCTTTTCACACATAAGGTACTAATCACCTTGCTCGAGAAAGAGGCAAGAGTTTCAGATATAAAGTGTTCAAATTTAAGTGTGTGCTTACCAACTGTATTTCCTACTAGTTCTTCAGCTTCCTTCATTGATTCGAAGATAAGATATATGTTGGCAGAGCGAGAGCGGGAGAGAAGGGAAAGAGAATTGAGTTTATAAGGGCGCTATTTACAATTCAATTATCATCACCATCGTTTATATATATATATATATATATATATATATATATATATATATATATATATATATATATATATATATATATATATATATATATATATATATATATATAGAGAGAGAGAGAGAGAGAGAGAGAGAGAGAGAAAGAGAGAGAGAGAGGTTCAAATGAGAACCACAGAATATTAAGAACCCTAAGAACCTCATTAGTTAGTAAATATTTACATGACATTTTTATTAAACATGTAAAAATCCTATTTTTTTTATCTCTTGGATACAAAAAAGGCAAAATTGTAATTTTTGCAGTATAATATTTTCATTCTTATATGCTCTCATGTTTGAATACACAATTTATATAAATTACAAGTTTATATAGTCCATTTGTAGTTTAATTCACAAAATTCACAATTTAATACAACCCATTTTATAATAATCACAAATTCAAAGAAATCAAAAATTCAAACTCTACTACTACCACCACCACACGCTGCCACCAACCACCTATACCAGCATCGTAACCATTAGTTTTTCTAAGTCAGATCTGTAAACAAAGTCATGCATGAATAATTTAAATACTACATTCACAAAAAATAAATATTTTTAGAAAGAAAATAACAAAAAAATTTATACATAAATCATTCATATATTAAATTATGAATTTAATATATTAAACCGTGAATAAAATTTACATTGTTTCAAAATCAAACAAAAAAAATTATAAAATAATCACAACTTAATGTCAATTCATTAATATCATAATATAATCAACTCATAATTTAATACACAAAATTCACAGCTTAATATAGTCAGTTCATAGTCTAAAAAGAAAACAACCATATTTTCAACCTAACACTATTTATATAGTCAATTTAAAGTTTATACACAGAATTCATAGCTTAATACAAGCAACTTCATAGTTTCATACACATAATTCACAACTTAATCTAGTCAATTTACAGTTCAAACAGAAAATTCACAGCTTAATACAGTCAATTCGTAGTTTAAAAAGAAAACTTAAAGCTTAATGCAATCAATTCACAATTTAAAACACAAAAATGACAGTTTAGTACACTAAATTCACATTTTAATACACAAAAGTAATATTCACATCTATATTATCAACTTAAAACACTTATTACAATTAATACACAATTTAATATAGAAAATTTACAAACAAGTATAATAAATTCAAAGTTTAATTCTAAAAAATTATACATTCACAACTTAATAGCAGTTAAACTAAGATTAACAAAACCATACGACAAATAAAAGGTTAAAACATCAAGTTCACACCTTAAAGAAAAAAACAAACAAAGAAAAAACTATATCATATAGATCTACAACAGATGCAAGTAGAAAAACATATTATCAACTTAAAACTTTTAATTCATAGTTAAATACAGAAAATTCACTATTTAATACAAAAAAAGTATGTATTCAAAAGCATATTATCAACTTAAAAATTTCAATACAATCAATTCACAGTTTAGTACAATTAATTCATAGTTAAATATACAAAACTCACAGCTTAATATAGTCAATTTATAGTTTAAACAACAAATTCACACTTTAATGCATTCAGTTTACAATCTCAAACACAAATATCACAGCTAAATAGACAAACTTCATAGTTTAATATACAAAAAATATGCATTCACAACTAAATTTACAGCTTAATAACTTACCAAATTTTATTGAGGCATTTCATAAAACACCTTGTGTGCATCCTTTTTTAATTTTTTTTTCAAAACTTCCTTTTGTAAGCACCATCAATGTAAACACCATACACACACCATATCTAACCTGAAAATGGACAAACACATCAGATCTGATGTCGATTTGATGGTGTTTTGACCAGAGATAAGAGAGATAGAGACGAAAATGAGTTATAGATAAGAAGGAGACGAAACATAACAGATCTAGTACAAATCCGACAAACATTTCGCCAAAGAGCTTCATACTCCGTTACATATGTTATTTCGGCGAAGCAGATCGAAGATTTTTTTCTCGTGCTTCATCAGGTCTGAAACGTTGGAGATATGGAGAAGAAACATATTCAAACTTCAAAATAGAGTGTAGTGTTTTCTAGGTGTTCCAGCAAAGCAAAGCCGCTGATGGAAGGTGATAGTCGGTGCTGGTGAGATAGATGGCGGTGGAAGGAGGTGGCCCTCGGTGGTAATGACAGATCTGAAGTTGGGGGTTCTAGATCTGAAGGCGAATGCACCAGATCTGAAGGTAAATGCTTCAGATCTGAAGGCACCGGCTCCAGATATGAAGATCGTTCTATTCCGGCGACGGCGACGGTGCCGATGGTAGTGTCGTTGATGGTGATGGTCGTTGGCAGCGGTAGGAGGTGAGAGAGAGAGAGAGAGAGAGAGAGAGATGAGATGAGAGAAAAGTTTTCATGTGTGATGATTTAAGTTATAAAGTAAAAAAGTGGTTCTTATGATTCTTAACTTTTTATGGTTCTCATTTGAACCTTTACCTATATATATATATATATATATATATATATATATATATATATATATATATATATATATATATATATAGAACCATAATTAACCAAGTGACCAATCTTTTTTTCAACTTTTATAACTTATTTTTTATCAAAAAAAAAAAAAACTAAAAATACAGAAATTCATAATTTTTTATCATTTTTCCAATGATATCAAATTCGATAAAAAAAAAGAAAAAATTTTCGTCAAATTCACAATGTAAATCTTTGAAAATTCACAATGTGAATCTAAATTCACTCGGTGAATCCAAAAAATATATTTAACATTCACAATGTGAAACTAAATTCATTCTTATATGCTCTTATATTTGAACACAAAATTTATATAAATTCTAAGTTTATACCGTCTATTTATAGTTTAATTTACACAATTCACAACTTAATACAAACTATTTTATATTAATTCACAAACCCAAAGAAATCAAAAATTCAAACTCTACTACTACTACCATCACACGATGCCACCAACCACCTCTACCAACGTCGCAACAATTGTTTTCTTCTAAATCAGATTTGTAAACATGGTCATGTATTAATAAATAAAATACTGCATTCACAGTCTAATAAAATCTTTTATTTCACTCATTTTGAATTTAATGCAAAATTATTATTAAAACTAATGCATTCTTACATACTTATACAACACACAAAATAAATATACTCAAGAAAACATTAATAAAAAAATTTATACATAAACATTCATATTTTAAATTGTGAATTTAATATATTAAGCCGTGAATAAAATTTATATTATTTCAAAAGCAAACAAATAATTATAAAATAATCACATCTTAATGTCAATTGATTCACAGCTTAATATAATCAACTCATAATTTAATATACAAAATTCACAGCTTAATGTAGTCAATTCATAGTCTAAGAAGAAAATATATAGTTTAATGCAGGCATTTCACAATTTAAAACATAAAAATCATAGTTTAGTACACAAAAATCATAGTTTAGTACACAAAACTCAAAGTTTAATACACAAAAAGTATGCATCCACAACCATATTTTCAACTTAACACTCTTTATATAGCCAATTAAAAGTTTAAACACAAAATTCATAGCTTAATACAAGTAACTTCATAGTTTCATACGTATAATTTACAACTTAATCTAGTCAATTTACAGTTCAAACAAAAAAATCTACAGTTTAATGCAATCAATATGTAGTTTAAAAAGAAAATTCAAAGTTTAATGCAATCAATTCACAGTTTAAAACACAAAAATCACAGCTTGGTACACTAAATTCATATTTTAATACAAAAAAAGTAGTACTCACATCCATATTATCAACTTAAAACACTTATTACAACTAATGCACAATTTAATATAGAAAATTCACAAACTAGTATAATAAATTCAAAGTTTAATTAAAAAAAATTATACATTTAGAGTTTAATAGCAGTTAAAACTAAGATTAACAAAATTATACGACAAGTGAGAGATAAAACATTAAATTCACACTTTAACAGAAAAAAACAAACAAAAAAATTGTATCATAGAGATCTAACACAGATGCAAGTAGAAAAACATATTATCAACTTAAAACTCTTAATACAGCTAATTCACAGTTTAATACACAAAATTCACAGTTTAATACACAAAATTCACTGTTTAATACAATAAATTATTAGTTTAAAGCACAAAATTCATAGGTTAATATAGTCAATTCATAGTTTAAACAGAAAATCCACAACTTAAATATAGTTAATTTACAGTTTAAAACATAAAAATCATAGCTTAATACACAAAATTTACAGCTTAATATAATAAATTTACAGTTTAGTACATAAAAAGTATGCATTCACAACCATATTTTCAAATTAAAACTCTTAATATGGTTGATTCACAATTTAATACACAAAATTCACAGTTTAAAACTTTTAAAAAATCATGAATTTATAATTTATAACTTAAATTATTATTATTATTATTATTAATATTATTATTACTATTATTATTATTTTATTTATTTATTTTTTTTTTGAGAAAACACTAACATAATAATACATATTTTAAACTCAATCTACAACATAAATACAATAAAATAAAAATATGAATAACAAATTTCTAAATATATTGCAACAACTAAGCAAATTAACATATATTCACAACTGAACAACGTTAAAACTAAAATTAACAAAAAGAAACAGAAATGAGAGATTAAAACATTAAATTCACAGTTTAATAGAAGGAAAAATAATAAAAATCGGCATATGTGATGTGTTTCAATAGTGATTAGAGAGAATGAAATAAATGGAGGAGGTTCTGGTGGATCCTCGTTGGTGACTGAAGCTTGTAAATATGGACTCATAACTCGTCTGAGCTAATAGATTTGTCTGTTGATTCTAGTAGCTACACTAAGGTTTCAGATACGAGCAAATTCAGCGTGTGCTGGTCGTTTTCTATCTGTTTTTCTTCGGATCTAAGACATTCTGACGATTCATATCAAGATCTAACATTTTTCGGTCATTTAGTGAGAAAACTGAAGCTTAAGTGGTGGTTTAACGTTCTTGATCTTGTAATAGATATGATGTGCCGAAGATTGATGGTGGCGGTGGTGGAAAGTCCTCGGAGGTTGGTGGTAGACTAGATCTGGACCAGATCTGAACAGATCTAAACCATATATGAGCAGATCTGGTGGGGTTTCATTTAACACCCGGGTTTCAGGGCTAAGCATTTTAGACGATGTAATAGTCTAGGTCAACTATTGTAACTCATTTTGAAGTAATAAAGATGAAATATTTGAGTATTATGTGAATTTTATGCTTATTATATATTTATAAATATTTAATAAATAAAGAATAAAAATAAGCATCAAAATTAAAGTGTGAGATAAGCCCGATATCTTTATATAAAGCTGTAGTTGTCGAAACAAAGATTCCGGGGATATAAAGAATGCCGAAATCCGACTTATAACGAAGAAGTTATGACCCGTCGAAGTTTCGCGACGGAACCGGTACAATACAAGGAAGCGTAAATAGTGAATTTACGATACAGCGAGATTTAGCCTTAGCGATCTAAATGAATGTCGTAGAATACGTTAAATCGGGAGCGTCCATAAAAAGAATGCCCAAATCTGACTTCGTATGAAGAAGTTATGATTTTTCAAAGTTTCGGCTTAACAATATACACCCCGAAATTCGAATATTAGATCGAGCGGTTTTTAGCCGACACAACCTAAACGAGAATCGAAGATGTCGATAATATTAGCATAACGATAGAAAGATAGATGAAAAGGGACGTCGGATGAAGAAGTTATGAATTTTTAACGGACCAATCCTGTCCCGGCCTGTTAAAAATAGAACTTTTAAAATAAAGTCAAAATTAGCCGACGGAGTCTAAACAAAAGTTGTAGAGTACGTTCCCACCTTCACGTGGATATAAATAACGTCAAAAACGGAGCTTGTACGCGAAAGTTATGAATTTTTAAAGTTTATGGTCGAATTTGTGAAGGCTGATATGAACTTGGTGACGTGGCGCGTTGTGGGCCGTGCATCGCTGATCGTGAACGCTTTGGATTCGGACACGCCTCCCTTCGCTACGCCCCACGTACGAGATCCGGTATGCCCAGCGTACCTTCGGGTCTTATCCAACCGATGTGCGAGACAACTGGTCCGAGGTGGCGATCTTATCCGAGATTACTCCCAGCGTAGCTGCTGGACGCACAACGTAGTCCGAGGCTGCTGAGGCGATAAATAGCATGCGAGCCATTCCGAGTTTTTCACACATTATCACTTCTCTCTCTAAATTACTTTCTCTCTCTAAGGGTTTTAACCCTCCCCTAAGCCTAGGTGATCCCCTAGCACGCTAAGGAAGCCCCGAGGCTCCCGGAGTCCCGAGAAAAAAAGGTCTTTCGGTTTCAAAACGTTGCTCCGAGCAAAGTCCGGTTTTCTTTAAAATCCGCTGTAAGTGAGCTACGCTTATGTAATTTTTAGTATAGCTTTCAAATAATTATAGTAATGTTATTAGGTCCTTAAAATATTTATTTGGGCTATTATTATGAGTTATATTGAGTGTTATTTAACGCTTATATAATAGTAATAATAGTCAGACTATTAAATAGTCGCGGTTATCGTTAGACTAAACCCTAGTAGGAATGGCAACGGGGCGGGTTCGGGGCGGGGCGGCATATCGCATACCCGAACCCGATATTTATATTTGTCCCCGAACCCGACCCAAAAGCCGACGGGTTTCTTATCGGGGCGCCCCGTCGGGGCTAAAAATATCCCCGAACCCGACCCGAAACCCGATATAGACCCGAAAACCCGACCCGAAAATGGTGGCAGAATTTTTTTTGGAAAACTACAAGGAAACAATTAAGAAATTAAAACCTTAAAATGACTTAAAATACAAATAAGTTCTTAACATAAGTGAACTAAACATAAATTACTAAAGTCTAATATTGTAACGAAATTCATCACAATAGTGGGAAGAAAAGCGATAGTGGGAAATTGGGAATACATGATGGGATTTAGGGTTAGAGTCTTCCGGTGGCTGAAATGGGTTAGAAGGATGAAATATCACTATATATATATATATATATATATATATATATATATATATATATATATATATATATATATATATATATATATATATATATATATATCGGGTCGGGTCGGGTTGGGGCATTCATACCCCAATCCCTGCCCCGAACCCGAACTAAAAACCCGATAATGACCCGAAACCCGACCCGATACCCGATAAGAGTGACCCGACCCGACCCAAAATCTTCGGGGTTCGGGTTTTCCCGTCGGGTTCGGGTTTTTTTGCCATCCCTAAACCCTAGTGGTATTGATACTAGGTTTTATCGAAGGAAAATTGTTTTAAGAGTATCGAGGCGCTGTCCGAGTGCAGAATCACCACCTTTTCAGGTGAGTGCATAGTTACTTTTAGCTTACACATAGATATGAAGTATTTTATATAAATTACGTGTTGTGTGTGCATATTATCTGTATACTTGCTATCTATGCTGGATGAACGATTTTATACATGTTTTAAATGATTTAAACTGTATATGTATTTTATATCTACAAAATGTGTTGGGTAAAACATGGGTAGATGTAATAGTTGTTGTCTAATAAAATAAAATAATGAGAGGCCTCGTTATAGATGTTATTGACGATCCAGTCATCTAGCGGAGTATAGATGACGACCACGGACTATTCTAGACAGCCTAGTGGAACACTAGCAGGCTCGCAACCTGTAGGTGTTTATTTGAACTGTGTGCTCACCAGGCGTACTCCATCCCCCACATGGTTGCCTTAAGGACATTTATTGCTGAGGAATCCCCTTAGCAGCAGTGTCCATCCCGATGATAGTCCTTGGACTAGGTCCCTTGTGTTAGATGTATTAGGGACGTAAAGTGAGGATAACGGGAACGGGTAATCGGGTTTTTTTGGTTTGATAAATTTAATAAACTTATTTATTGTGGGTTGAAAACCCTATGTGCTCACCAGACTCCCAAGCCTGACCCACTTAGTTTCTTGTATTACAGGTAGTGGTGCATGAGCATAGATGTGATGTCTTGGGATGAGAAATTAATGGATTTTAGGCCTGTAAATACGGAACAATGTAGTAAGGCCTATGCTGTATTGTTTATGCTTATGATCTGTATCGTACATGACATCCCGAGTCTTTTTAATGAAATACATTTCTACGGAAATGCTTTTGATAAATCTTTATCATATTTTGTTTTGGGAGAAATTCCGCAACACTTTTATTTAAAATATTACTCTGATTTTTTAACAAAGCATAAACAAAATCGGTCTTTTCTGGTCGTGAAAATGGGATATCACAGTTGGTATTAGAGCATTAGTTTAAGCAAACTAGGAGTTTGTGGGATTTCGAGACTTAAACTTAGAATGATAAGCGATGATTGTGAGGTGTGAGCACTAGCTTATTTTAGGAATTATGCCTAAAATGCTTTTATGTGCTAAATGCTTTGTGCCTGATATGCTGTTATTTGTTCGGATCTATGGTCTGTTGCCGACCGGATCTGGAAACCTTATGTGTTTAGGATTCTAAACGTACGACTACGATATTAGAACTAGCATGTAAATGTTTCGGAGAGATAAGGATGATTTAAACATCAGTGTTAAATAAAGATCTAAATTCACCTTATTCGGTGTATAGATCAAGATGGTAAGGACCCGTAGCGGAAATATGAATGCAAATGGGAACAGAAACCAACCCCCAATAATTGAGTAAATATTGGTTGTGGTAGCCACTGCTGAGCCAATAACGATGGCGGGAGTGTAAGCGATGATCCAGACAAGGTTAGATCGTCAAATAGAGGAAACCAGACGTTTTATCCAACAAAATAGAGAGGAAGCAACCATACAGATCGAATAGCCCAAGTTGAACGAAGGGAAGATTGAGGAGGGAAACTACAGTGGAACCGTTGTTCAAGTCAACCCACTAATAGTTTGACAAAACAACCACGATGACAGAGCCGAGAGGAATGGATGCAAGTACAAGGATTTTCTTACTTGCAAGCCATCGAATTTCACTGGAAATGAGGATCCGATAGGGTCATGGATTGGATCTCAGAAATGGAGTTAGCCTTTATGACGTGCGGTTGCAAAGGCAAACTGCAAACCACCTTTGCGGTGCGTCAGTTTCGAGGAGGCGCTGTACGTTGGTGGAATACCTTGGGGAAGACTCTGAGTCCCAATGAGCCGCTACAACTGACATGGGCAGAATTTCTGGTGCAATTCAAAAGAAAGTACTGCTCAGCTCAAAACTTGCTCGAGCTAGAGAACCAATTCCTAACCCTGAAGAAGGGAAGCATGTCAATCGATGAATACACGAACAACTTCACAGAAAAGATGGAGTTTGCCTTGCGTCTTGTTCCGGATGAGCTGACGAAAATCGATAAGTACGTAAAGAGACTTCCATGGGAGTACGCGGTGCCAGTGCGTCAGGAACATACTCTGGAGGCAGCTATCTGGGCTGCCAATTCTGTGGAGGATATGATTAAGAGAAGGGCTGCCAACAAGGTTGAGGTTGGCGAGAAGAGGAAATTTGAAGGTTCTGCTAAACCCAACAAAAAGAAGAGCAAGTTCGGTTCAAAGAAGCTTGGGGAGGAGGAAATGAATTGAAATGGTGCGAGAAGTGCAAGAAGAAGCACTCGGGAAAATGTAGCAAGAAAGTAACCTACTACAAGTGTGGGAAAACGGGGCACTATGCCAATGAATGCACCATCAACAAGAGGGTTTGCTACGAGTGCCATGAAGAAGGGCATATTGCTAAGGATTGCCCAAAGAAGAAAGATGTGGGAAGGCCCAACATTCCACCGAAGCCGAAGGTGAGAGCCTTCCAGATGACGCTCGAGGCTGCAAAGGAGGCAGCACACGTCGCTTCAGGTACCTTTCTTGTAAATGGTTTGCCTGCCAATATACTATTTGATTCCGGAGCCAACTACTCCTTTGTGTCGTGTAAATTTGGTGGGAAACTAGCATTACCTGTAGAAAAACATGATAATGCCCTGATTGTAGAAGTTGCCAGTGGCAAGTTCGTACCTGTTAGTAATCGTATTAAGAACATAGTCATCGACCTAAACGGAATTGAATTCCACGAAGATCTATTACCCATAGAGTTAAACGGTTTCGACATCGTTTTGGGTATGGATTTGCTTAGCGCCAACGATGCCGAGATATTATGCCGAAAGAAGATAGTTAGGGTAAATCCCCCTGGAAAGGAGTCATTTATGGTGTACGGGGACAAACGTAGAGTGAATTCCGGAACCATCTCCCTGATGAAAGCTAGAAAATATTTATCCAAAGGATGTGCATCATATTTGGCATTTGTGATTGATGCTAAGAAGGAAAAGAAGGAGGTGGAGAATATACCGGTCGTATGTGATTATCCGGAAGTCTTTCCCGAAGATCTTCCCGAATTACCACTTGATAGGCAAGTGGAGTTTCGTATGGAATTGTTACCAGGAACGACACCGATAACAAAAGCACCTTACCGATTAGCACCGACTTAGATGAAGGAGCTTATGACGCAACTTCAGGAGTTGTTGGACAATGGTTTCATTCGACCTAGTTCATCACCCCGAGGAGCTCCGTTGTTATTCGTAAAGAAGAAGGACGGAAGCATGAGAATGTGTATAGACTACCGAGAGCTGAACAAGGCAATGGTGAAGAACAAGTATCTATTGCTGAGGATTGACGACCTATTTGATCAGCTGCAAGGTTCGAGCTATTTCTCAAAGATCGATCTTAGGTCAGGATATCATCTGCTGAAAGTAAGAGAGCAGGATATTGAGAAGACTGCATTTAGAACGAGACATGGACACTACGAGTTCTTAGTTATGTCGTTTGGACTAACCAATGCTCCAACAACATTCATGGATTTGATGAATAGGGTTTGTAAACCATTCCTCAATAAATCCGTGATAGTGTTCATCGAAGACATTCTGATCTACTCGAAAAGCCAAGAGGAGCATGGCAAGCATCTACGGGAAGTATTAGAAGTGTTGAAGAAGGAGAAGCTTTATGCAAAGTTCTCTAAGTGTGATTTTTGGATCTGAGAAGTCCAATTCTTGGGTCATTTGGTTAACCAGGAGGGAATAATGGTTGAACCAGAAAAAATCAAAGCTGTAATGAAGTGGGAACGTCCAAAGAGTCCCACGGAGATCCGAAGCTTTCTAGGATTAGTCGGATATTACCGACGATTTATCCAAGGCTTTTCTTCGATAGCTGCTCCATTGACAGCTTTAACTCACAAAGGAGCTACATATACATGGAGTGAGAAACACAATGAGGCATTCGAGAAGCTAAAGAAGAAGTTATGTGAAGCACCAATACTTTCTCTACTCGATGGAGTTGAAGACTTCGCGGTTTAAAGTGATGCATCTGGAGTCGGGTTGCGTTGTGTTCTGACCCAGAGAGAAAAGGTGATAGCATATGCATCTCGACAATTGAAAGAGCACGAAAAGAACTACCCCACTCACGATTTGGAGTTGGCAGCGGTAGTTTCGCTCTAAAGATATTGAGGCATTACCTCTACGGCACGAAGTGCAAGCTTTTCACTGATCATAAGAGTCTCAGTATCTCTTTAATCAGAAAGAATTGAACATGAGGCAACGACGTTGGCTAGAGTTACTCAAGGACTACAACTGTGAGATACTTTACCACCCCGGTAAAGCAAATGTTGTTGCTGATGCTCTCAGTCATAAAGTCAACCTTGAAAGGAAAAGGTCAAGAGCATTGAGAATTGAAGTCGTCTCGACGATTGTGGAAAGCATCAGGAAAGCTCAAGAAGAAGCCTTAGAAAAGAATGACCGAAAAGAAGAACGTTTGGGCAAAACTTTAGTGTTCGGTAAAAACAGTCAAGGACTGAGGGTATTCCAAGATCGGATTTTGGTACCTAAGACAGGAGGAATAAGAGATCTTCTGATGGAAGAAGCACACAAGACCATGTACTCGATTCATCCCGGTAGCACTAAAATGTATAGGGACCTAAAATCCTATTACTGGTGGCCGACGATGAAGCTCGATGTTGCGAAATATGTGGCTAAGTGTGTAACATGTGCAAGAGTTAAGGCACAACATCAGAAACCGTATGGGAGTTTAGAACCTTTACCTGTACCCATGGGTAAATGGGAAGACATCACAATGGATTTTGTGACTAAACTGCCCAGGACGAAGAACGGTCCCGAGATGATTTGGGTAGTCATGGATCGTTTCACTAAGAGTGCAAACTTCATAGCAGCCAACGAGAGGTGGTCTATGGATAAGCTCGCAAATGCTTACGTGAAGGAAATTGTAAGACTTCATGGTGTTCCTCTTACAATTGTATCAGATCGTGATAGTCGTTTCACGTCGAGGTTTTGGAGGAGTTTGCAAGAAGAATTGGGTACGAAATCATGTTTGAGTACGGCGTACCATCCGCAAACTGATGGTCACAGCGAAAGAATGATTCAAACACTGG
Source organism: Lactuca sativa (assembly GCF_002870075.4). Taxonomy (NCBI): domain Eukaryota; kingdom Viridiplantae; phylum Streptophyta; class Magnoliopsida; order Asterales; family Asteraceae; genus Lactuca; species Lactuca sativa. The sequence goes on along the minus strand of NC_056623.2, from coordinate 131,592,563 downwards.
AAGATATGCTGAGAGCATGTACCCTTGAGTTCCAAGGGAATTGGGACGAGCACTTACCTCTGGTAGAATTTTCTCACAACAACAGTTTCCACTCGAGCATCAATATGGCACCTTATCAAGCTTTGTACAGACAGAAGTGTCGTACGCCGTCTTGTTGGCTTGAAGCCGAAGAGAAGCAGTTTATGGGCCCCAAGATAGTCCATGAGACTACTGAGAAACTAAAGGTGATTAGGAAAAGGATGTCAGTAGCTTAGGATCGACAGAAGAGCTATGCTGACAAGAAAAGATGACCAATGACTTTTAAAGTTGGGGATTCCGTTTTGCTTAAAGTCTCACCATGGAAAGGACTTATACGATTCGGGAAGCGAGGGAAGTTGAGTCCAAGATTTATTGGACCGTTCAAAGTTTTTCAGAAGATTGGGAACCAAGCTTACAAGTTGGAATTGCCCGAAGAACTCGATGGTATTCATAACACCTTCCATGTGTGTTATTTAAGGAAGTTCATGGGAGAAGTTCCCGACATAATTCCAATCTCATAGTTAAGGATGGACGAGAATAATAGGCTGATCGAAGAGCCTGACGAAATTGTTGACCGTAAGACTAAGAAGTTACGATGCAAGATGGTTGACTTAGTGCTAGTCCGATGGAAACATTCGAATGGGCCGAATCTCACTTGGGAAACAGAGGATGACAAGATGAGTCGCTATCCACATCTGTTTGCTGATGCACGATTCCAGGATGGAATCATCCTAAGGGGGAGAGAATTGTAACACACGGGTTTTGGGGCTAAGCATTTTAGACGATGTAATAGTCTAGGTCAACTATTGTAACTCATTTTGAAGTAATAAAGATGAAATATTTGAGTATTATGTGAATTTTTATGCTTATTATGTATTTATAAATATTTAATAAATAAAGAATAAATAAGCGTCAAAATTAAAGTGTGAGATAAGCCCGATATCTTTATATAAAGCTGTAGTGGTCAAAACAAGGATTCCGGGGGTATAAAGAACGCCGAAATCCGAGTTATAACGAAGAAGTTATGACCCGTTGAAGTTTCGCGACGGAACCGACATAATACCAGGAAGCGTAAATAGTGAATTTACGATAGAGTGAGATTTAGCTTTAGATCTAAACGAAAGTCGTAGAATATGTTAAACTGGGAGCGTCCATAAAAAGAACGCCCAAATCTGACTTCGTATGAAGAAGTTATGATTTTTCGAAGTTTCGACTTTGCAGTGTACAACCCGAAATTCGAATATTAGATCGAACGGTTTTTAGCCGACACAACTTAAACGAGAGTCAAAGATCTCGATAATAGTAGCATAATGATAGAAAGACAGACAAAAACGGACGTCGGAGGAAGAAGTTACGAATTTTTAACGGACTAATCTTGTACCGGGCTGTTAAAAATATAACTTTTAAAATAATGTCAAAATTAGCTGACGGAGTCTAAACGAAAGTTGTAGATTATGTTCACACCTTCGCATGGATATAAAGAATGTAAAAAATAGAGCTTGTACGTGAAATTACGAATTTTAAAAGTTTATGGTTGAATTTGCGAAGGTTGATATGAACTTGGTGACGTGGCGCGCTGTGGGCCGTCCATCGCTGATCAGTGAACGCTTCAGATTCGGACACGCCTCCCTTCGCTACGCCCCGCGTACGAGATCCGGTACGCCCAACGTACCTTCGGGTCTTATCCAACCGATGTGCGAGACAACTGGTCCGAGGTGGCGATCTTATCCGAGACTACCCCCAGCGTAGCTGCTGGACGTGCAACGTAGTCCGAGGCTGCTGAGGCGATAAATAGCATGCGAGCCATTCCGAGTTTTTCACACATTATCACTTCTCTCTCTAAATTACTTTCTCTCTCTAAGGGTTTTAACCCTCCCCTAAGCCTAGGTGATCCCCTAGCACGCTAAGGAATCCCCGAGGCTCCCGGAGTCCCGAGAAAAAAAGGGTCTTTCGGTTTCAAAACGCTGCTCCGAGCAAAGCCCAGTTTTCTTTAAAATCCGCTGTAAGTGAGCTACGCTTATGCAATTTTTAATATAGCTTTCAAATAATTATAGTGATGTTATTAGGTCCTTAAAATAATTATTTGCGCTATTATTATGACTTATATTGAGTGTTATTTAACGCTTATATAATAGTAATAATAGTCAGACTATTAAATAGTCGCGGTTTTCGTTAGACTAAACCCTACTGGTATTGATACTAGGTTTTATCGAAGGAAAATTGTTTTAAGAGTATCGAAGCGTTGTCCGAGTGCAGAGTCACCACCTTTTCAGGTGAGTGCATAGTTACTTTCAGCTTACACATAGATATGAAGTATTTTATATAAATTACGTGCTGTGTGTGCATATTATCTGTATACTTGCTATCTATGCTGGATGAGCGATTTTATTCATGTTTTAAATGATTTAAACTGTATATGTATTTTATATCTAAAAATTGTGTTGGGTAAAACATAGGTAGATGTAATAGTTGTTGTGTGATAAAAGAAAATAATGAGAGGCCTCGTTGTAGATGTTACTAACGATGTAGTCATCTAGTGGAGTATAGATGACGACCATGGACTATTCTAGAGAGTCCAGTGGAACACTAGCAGGCTCGCAACCTGTAGGTGTTTATTTGAACTATGTGTTTATTTGAACTGTGTGCACACCAGGTGTACTCTATCCCCCACATGGTTGCCTTAAGGACATTTATTGTCGAGAAATCCCCTTAGCAGTAGTGTCTATCCCGATGATAGTCCTTAGACTAGGTCCCTTGTGTTAGATGTTTTAGGGACGTAAAGTGAGGATAACGGGAACGGGTAATTGGGTTTGTTTGGTTTGATAAAGTTAATAAAATTATTTATTGTGGGTTGAAAACCCTATGTGCTCACCAGGCTCCCAAGCCTGACCCACTCAGTTTCTTGTATTACAGGTAGTGGCGCATGAGCACAGATGTGATGTCTTGGGATGAGAGATTAATGGATTTTAGGCCTGTAAATATGGAATAATGTAGTAAAGCCTATGCTGTATTGTTTATGCTTATGATCTGTATCGAACATGACATCTCGAGTCTTTTTAATGAAATACATTTCTACGGAAATGCTTTTGATAAATCTTTATCATATTTTGTTTTGGGAGAAATTCCGCAACATTTTTATTTAAAATATTACTCTGATTTTTAAACAAAGCATAAAAAAAATCGGTCTTTTCTGGCCGTGAAAATGAGGATGTCGCATTTCACTTAAATCTATATCATATCTAAACGAATCCGGTATGAGAGATGGTCGTGGCGGTCATCGGTGGTGGTGGTAGTTGTGGTTTACGATAGATCTCGACGAGGTGAGCATCGGAGATGGTTTAGTCTTTAAATTTGATGATGGAGAGTGGTTGCAATTTATATATGAGTGATTCTAATATGTTTTTATATGCTTGTCGGAGTAGATCTGAAACAAAGCAGGTGATTTGGATGGTGGTGTCAAATGGAGGTTTTTTACAGGAAAAAAAGAAGAAACGATAGTGGAAAAAATCCGCCATGGAAGACGGATGGTGTGACAACATTGGTGGTTGCGCCGTCGATGACGAAGGAGGTGAAGTCGTCGAAGAAAGGACGTATCATCGCCGGAGAAGAGAAGGTTTCAAAGGTGTGTGTGTGTTTTTTTTTGGAAGAGAGAGTATGAGCTAGTTCTTAATATAAGAGAAATGAGAAATTATAATGTTTGAAATTTTTATATGTAAACATCAGATATGATAATATGATTGTGAAAATGGTTCTTAGAGGTTCTTAATCTTTTTTGGTTTTCATCTGAACCTTTATATATATATATATATATATATATATATATATATATATATATATATATATATATATATATGAGATTAATTGACACAATAAAAAAAATTTAGAATGAGGGAGTAATTTTCAGTCAATCATTTATTTTTGTCGTAAAACGCTCCGGCATAACGGGCCAATAGAGGATGATTAATATTCATATATGAATAAACCACTTCCCTCTGGCACCAACCACAACCACGACCACTACCACCTTCTCAACCAATCACCACCAAAAGCCGCCACCTCCGTCACCACTCATCGTCGCCATATTCGTACATGAATAATCACTTTCGTTATCCTTATTTATATATGAATATACATATTTATATATGAATATGATCTGTTCCGTAGGCATGGTACACTGGAGTGTTTAAGTGGCAGATTGGAGATGAGTGGTCCAGATTAATTCCCTCGTGTAATTTTTTTTTTCACTTGAACCCTCCCTTATATATATATATATATATATATATATATATATATATATATATATATATATATATATATATATAGGGTCAAGTACATACCAATTATAGGTATGGGCATAGACATCGAATCCAACATATATATATATATATATATATATATATATATATATATATATATATATATATATATATATATATATATATGTTGGATTAGATGTCTATGCCCATAACTATAATTGGTATGTACTTGACCCAATAGTAGCATGGTCCTTTTGGGTTGCCTTCACCATAACAATTTGATAGGATGAATTATGGAGAAAGAGGTTAACGAATGATTTATTAATATCTTATAAGAATAATATATTAACTGAGAAATCATATTATTTAACTAGTATTGATCAGAAATTAATTTAGAATTAACTTAGTGATCAAAAGAGACTAAATAAAAGAATCGGGATTGATTATGTAAATTAGTGATAGTTGTAGTTTGGGCTAATGGACCCTATTGATAAGGGGTGGATGAAAATCTATGGGAAGCCATAGATTTCTCGTCCAAGGCCTATAATATGGGGGTCTGTGGATTGCTTAGGGCCTAAGCAAGAAATTAGGGTTTCCAATTGAAAACCCTAGCAGCCTTAACTATAAAAGGTGCCATAAGGCTCCACCTCTCTCTTGTTCATCCATTGCTAAGTGGTGTTTGTGACTCCATTAGAGGTGCAACAATTGAGGAACTAAGCTCTTGAAGGTCAAGATCAAAAAAAAGATTGCTCGTTACTACTAGCTAATAAGAAGGGTATTCTTTTAACCCTAGTTTAATTGTTAGATCTGAAAATTATATGCTAGATTAGGGTTCTTGCTTTGGAAAATTAATTTGCATGTATAAATTGAGGAAAACATATATCCAAAGTAATAGGGTTGTATGTGCACCATAGGAATGTTGTAATGCTCAATCCCCTTTAGTGATATCAGAGCTTAAGGTCATTTTTGTTATATTTGATACTATTGTGTTTTGCCAAAGCTGGAAAAGAAATCGATTTTGGCTCTTTGACTGCAAAACTTGACGAGTCCTAAGATGGACTTGACGAGTTGAGTCATCTATTGGCAAATGTTTTGGATTTCAAGCCTAAATTAGATAAGGATAATTACCATAAACTATTTTAACTGTTTAAAATCAAATTTTATGATATGATAATGAATATCCTCATCTAATTAAATGATAATGGTTAAATTTTAAGATAAGACTCAAAATTATATGATTAGTTTAATTATTTAAAATTTGATCCATATGTTTTGAAAGGTTTCAAAATTTTCCCTCAAGTTTTGGAATTTAAAATTTGATTAAAAAGTTTTTAATTTTGAAATATTAAATTCTAAAACCCTAGTGTTTTAAAAGTTTAAAATACAACTTTTATACTATTATAATACTAAAAGATTAATATATATATATATATATATATATATATATATATATATATATATATATGTATAAGATGAGTCAGTCTTACCGTTAGTAGGCCTCATTCATGAAGTCAATCTATAAGGGGGTATAGGGAAAATGCCTATAAAATGGTAGTTGAATGGGTGTCCACTCTCACCTATCGCTTCCTTGATTGGTGTAGAGTCGTTAGCCGAATGGGTATGATAGGATATTAATTCCTCATTAATAAGTATAATGAATATTATAAAGTAACTAAACGTTTTTATAAATTCCAAATCTTAGTTACTTTAGTAAAACGTGAAAATGATGCTATTCCATAAAATTGCGCTTTGTACCTTGCCAAATTGTTAGTAGAGCGTGTGTGGTTAACCGACACACTAAGTTGGACTAACAAGGGTGGCAAAGGATAGCTCGAGAATTATCATAGATCAATGGAGCGTGTGTGGTTAACCGACACATTTATTAGGTGATAAATGACTCGAGAGTTCCAAGCTAATTTGCATGGTTATTCACACCTTGTTTGTGATCCTTAGTATCCTAATTACAAACTTGAAGGGCATAATCGAGATTATACATGCCATTGAAAAGTTCAAAGAATCTCAAAAGAATCTAGGAATTTCATTTCATTTAAAACCTAATTCTTCATTTCGTTTTTCATGGTGCAATTGGTAATCGTCATTTGCCTACCTTCAAATAATTTGCAATTGGATTACGGCATTCCTCTTCCGAATTGTGAATTATTGTGTTGGGTCCTAGCATTAATATTTCATTTGGGTGTTGTATTGAGGATTCTTTATCTAACCTAAACTTTGTTGTTTTCTCTTTTTCAGATGTCTAGCTCAAACAACGCTTCTAGCTTGAACTCCAACTCCTCAAGCTCCTTCTTTCTCATGAACATTTGTGCGAGGATCACCTTCGATGGATCCAACTTCATTGATTGGATTCGCAACATTCGAATGGACTTACGATACAAAGAGAAGGAATACGTTCTCGACAAGAAACTTAATGAGATCGATGAAACTAAATCAGCTCTTGAACAAATAGCTGAGTATAGGGCTCACGAAAAGGACGCGACAAAGGTGTCGTGTATAATGGTAGCCACTATGACTCCTGAGCTACAATGGTTCTACGAGGACTACTGGCCTTACGAGATGTGCCAAGATTTTATGGAAAAGTACCATCAGAGTGTGCGTCAAGAAAGGTACGACATTGTTGCCTGGTTAATAACAACCAAGATGAAATATGGAGAGTCCATCACGACCCACTTGCAAAGGATGAAAAGGTATGTGGATTGTTTGTTGCAGTTGAATGTTGATTTTGACGAAGAGCTGGCAATTGATATGATCCTCCACTCCCTGCCTCCTTATTATGATAAGTTGAATATGACTTATCATATGAACAAAGAGGAAGTCACTTTAAGAAAACATGTCAAGGTTTGTTAAGAGCTGCTAAAAGTGGACTTAAAGGCAAAGTTGTCAAGTCCATCCCTGCTGCTGCTGCCTTGGTCGTTGCTATAGGACATGGAAAAAGGAAAAAGAAGAAAGATCCCTCCAAGAACCATAAGGGAAAGTCCCATGATGGATCTTCTTCAAAAGGATCCAGAGGTAAATCTGGTTCTGCTACTCCCTCATCCGATCCCAAAGAAGCAATGTGCTTTTACTGTCACGACAAGGGGCATTGGAAACGAAGTTGCTCGAAATACTTGTAGGACATCAAGGATGGGAAGATAAATCCCACTTTCGCATGTATTTATATTATTCAATCTAATAACTGATCACATGCTAGATCTTGGGTCCATGATACAGGATGTGGTTTTCACATTTGTTCTGATTTGCAAGGGCTAAAAAGAAGTAGGGATGTGGAGCATGGGAAGATGAAACTGATAATGGGGAATAGGAAATCGTTGCCTGCCACCAAGATTGGGATTTGCTCTTTAGTGCTTAGTAGTGGGTTAGGATTAGAGTTGAATGATTGTTGCTACTCGTTAGAGATGAAGAGGAATATTATTTCTTTTCATGGTTTGTATAGACAAGATTTTAGATTTTCATTTAATAATGAAGTTGGTTCTATTAATGCTTTCTATAATGGTACTTTTTATTTTGAAGTATTTCCTTGTAATGATATATATGAAAATGTGATGGTTGTAGATGACTTAGGAAAAAATGTGTTGCATATCGATTCGTCTAATTGTTTAGAAAAGGCATGCTTGTGGCATTGTCGTCTTGGACATCTTAACAAGACGCGCATAGCCCAACTCCAAAAGGATGGAGTCTTGGAGTGATTTGACCTAAAGACAGATGACACGTGCAAATCTTGTTTACTCGGAAAGATAACTAAATCACCTTTCACTACTACTTGTGAAAGAGGTGAGGGATTGTTGGATCTCATATACACAGATGAGTGTGGGCCCTTCAGATCCACCACAAGGGATGCTAACCGCTTCTATGTGACTTTTACTGACGATTATAGCACATATGGGTATATATATTTAATCAAGAAAAAGTCGGAAACATTTGAAAATTTCAAAGAGTTTAAGCAAGAAGTGGAGAATCAATTGGGCAGGAAGATAAAGATGCTCAGATCCGATATGGGTGGTGAGTATCTTAGTATCGAGTTCCACGACTATCTTAACGAATATGGAATTGTTTCACAATTGACGCCGCGTAGGACACCACAACTCAATGGTGTAGCTGAGAGGCGCAATCGAACCTTGTTGGACATGGTTCGTTCCATGATGAATCAAGCTTCATTATCTATCTCATTTTGGGCGTATGCCTTAGAGATTGCCACCCATATCCTTAATCTTGTCCCAAATAAGAAGGTTGCCAAAACACCTCACGAGATGTGGAAAGGGAAGGTTCCCTCGTTGGCACATATCAAGGTTTGGGGTTGCGAGGCTTTTGTAACACGAGAGACTGACGATAAGCTCGAACCTCACAGTGAGTGGTGTATTTTCATCGGCTACCTATAGAAATCTTTTGGATATATTTTCTATAGACCTAGTAACAACGTGGTCTTCGTAGCAAGGAGAGGGGTTTTTCGTGAGATAGAAATCATATGCCAAGAGGACAGTGGGAGGAAAATTGATCTTGAACAACTTTAAGAGTCAAGTGGTGAATGAACCTCTAACACTAGCACTCAACCTGAGGAAGAGATTCTTGTTGAACCAGTTGATGAGTCCTTACCTCTAAGACATTCCAGTAGAGTTAGTGTTCCACTTGTGTTGTATGGTTTCCATATAACAACTGAAGTTGATACGTTTATCAGTGATAGTACACTAATAAATTTGAATGAACCTAACAACTACAAGGAGTCTATAAAGTTGAAGGAGGCAATGGACAGCGAGATTCAGTCCATGTATGACAATCAAGTTTGAAACATGGTTGACAATGTACCGGGTCGCAAGACAGTTGGGTGCAAGTGGATCTTCAAGAAGATGACCAATATGGATGGGAATGTGCATATGTTCAAGGCACGAATGGTTGTGAAGGGCTTTACTCAAACCCCGGGGGTTGACCTTGATGAGACCTTTTGAATATTGGCCAAGATCAAGTCTATAAGGGTTATGTTGGCCATAGCTTCATTTCATGATTAAGAAATATAGGAGATGGATGTCAGAACTGCTTTCCTTAATGGAAAGTTTGCTGAATATTTTTACATGTGTTAGCCATAGGGTTTAGTAGACGCGAAGTACGCTAATAGATTATGCAACTTTGAGAAATCCATTTATGGATTAAAGCAAGCGTCTTGTAGATGGAATATTTTTTTTCGATGAGAAAGTCAAAGAGTTTGGATTTTTGAGAAGCGATGATGAGTCATGTGTATATGTCAAGGCTAGTGAGAGTATAGTTAGCTTTCTAGTTTTGATGTTAATGACATACTGCTCATAGGAAATGACATCCCGACCTTGCAGGAGGTTAAGTCCTGGCTTGGGAAGTGTTTCACTATGAAGGATCTTGGAGAAGCTACTTATATTATAGGGATAAGGATATTGAAAAGTAGGGGTAGAAGACTAATAGGACTTAGTCAGAGTACTTACATGGACAAGGTGCTGAAACATTTTAGTATGGAGAATTCCAAGAAAGGGGAACTACCAATCCAGAGTAATACCAAGCTGAGTAAGACTCAGAGTCAGAGTAATGATGCCGAGATAACGGAAATGAGTCGAGTGCCATATGCTTCCGCTGTTGGCTCGATCATGTATGCTAAGCATGGGTTTCCTTCACCATAGCAACTTGATAGGATGAATTATGGAGAAAGAGCTTCATGAATGATTTATTAGTATATTATAAGAATAATATATTAATTGAGATATCATATTATTTAACTAGTATTTATCACAAATTAATTTGGTGATCAAAAGAGACTAATTAAAAGAACGGAGACTGATTATGTAAATCAGTGATAGTTGTAGTTTAGGCTAATGGACCCTATTGATAAGGGGTGGACGAAAATCTATGGGAAACCCATAGAGTTTTCATCCAAGGCCTGTCATATGGGGGTCAGTGGATTTCTTAGGTCATAAGCAAGGGAATTATGGTTTCTAGCTGAAAACCCTAGTACCCTCAACTATAAAAGGAACCCCAAGGTTCTTGAAATCGACCACTTGATTCATTAGAAGAAACCCTAGCTGAATTCTATAGCCTCAACCTCTCTCTCTATTTCATCCATTGCTAAGTGATGTTTGTGACTCCATTAGAGGTGCATCAATTGAGGCACTAAGCTCTTGAAGGTCAAGATCAAGGAAAGGATTGCTCGTTACTAGTAGCTAACAAGAGAGGTATTCTTCTAACCCTAGTTTAATTGTTAAATCTGAAAATTGTATGCTAGATTAGGGTTCTTGCTTCGGAAAATTAATTTCTATGTATAACATGAGGAAAACCTAGATCCAAAGCAATAGGGTTCCATGTGCACCATAGGAATGTTGTAATGCTCAAAACCCTTCAATATATATATATATATATATATATATATATATATATATATATATATATATATATATATATATATATATATATATATAGGTTGTAAAAAACACTCGACGTTAGCTAGTTGTTGGATTATATTTAAGAGATTAATTGGTTAGACGGAGATTAATCAGGGAATTAATCGGCGGCCATAAAGTGCTAATTCGTTGAATTTCGAGATATTAAATATGATCAATATCATAACAAAATTCATAAATACCACTAATATAATAACAAAATAGGTTAATATGATCAATTTTGTAAAACTCGCCGAGTTGGCCGATTACTCCTCCGAGTACTCGCTACTCAGCCTTTACCGAGGCGAGTTACAAAATCCCAAGTATTCTCCGATCAGCCCCTTACTGAACTAAGCAGTGTTGTAAAACTTGATCAACTCGGTGATTAATATGTATAACTTACTTGATGATTTCCTATTTAACACACACACATGTGATTATTACTACATATATATCTTCAATTTTCAGTAATTATTCACAAAGTGAGACCATTATGTCTTTTTCATATTTTGTGTATTCATATATATCTTATTTTTTTATATATTTCAATAAACTAATGATTTTGACATATACAATTTCCCTAAAAATATTTCTACATGAATTATCGAATCCGAGTACTCCTGAGTACTCGCTACTCGGTAGTCGACTGAACAGGTACCGAGTAACGAGTTCTACAACCTTGAATATGATTAATATAATACTAATCACCCATTAAATAGCTTTTATTGAGATATATCTTCTTCAAAAGTGTTAAATTTTCATTATTTTTTACTGCTTCACACATTGTGTAGGCAGAGGTTAATCGCCGGACGCCCTACAATCGGTTGGGTAGCACTTAGAGATTAATTGAGATCTAGTCGAGATATTTACAATATTGATATATATATATATATATATATATATATATATATGTATATATATATATATATATATATATAGAGAGAGAGAGAGAGAGAGAGATTCAATCATTAACATTTCTTATTTCTAGAACATCAAATACAAATTTCGACCATATAATTTTTTTTAATTAAAATTGAAAAATAATATTTATATAAATAAAAAAATACTAAAAATAATTAAAAACATAGTAACCAACACCACTCACCACCCACCTCCCACTAACCACCACCACCCATCATAATTAACCGTACGCCATCACCACACCTCATCACCATTAGCAGTCACACCCCCACCCACCACCTACACCCATCACTACCACTAACCACCACCACCCATCACTTCCACCTGTAATTACCACCCATCACCACAACCCACCACCACCCTCACCCCCACCTATCATCCCCACTAACCGTCAATACCACCATCGCTTACCATCTATCACCACTGTCACACCCCAAAAACCGAAGGCGGAAACATTTCTGGGGTTGACTCCACGTTGAGTATCAAATCCAATGTACATAGTAAGTAAAGTGAAACAAACATTACATTACATATTAAAAATTTTACAATTTGTTTCAAAAGACACAGTTTATACAGTTGTGATACATAATATAAATATAAACAAAATGAACGAGCCTTGCACGCACACGATCCTTAACCAAGTAAGTCTTCGGGTACCTGTACTATCGTTGACCTGAGAACACAAGCAATTTGAAAATCAGCATAACGCTGGTGAGTTCATAAGCAGTTTTGTTTTGTGAAAATGTTTATGTTTCCTTTCTGTTTCTGAAAATGTAACACACACCAAGAAAATCCCATATTTTCTTAAAAGTTGGTTGTTGTTTCATAAGTGTAATGTATGGTTTAGTTATCCGGCACATTGTTTTATGTCTTTAATCTATCTGTGTATTCCCAGGAAAGTCCTATACTTTCCTGAAGTGTAGTTATTGTAAAAGATGTAATGTTATTCAGTTGGTTACTCTTATCTGATTATGTGTAGGTTACCCAGGAATGCCCCATGCTTTCCTGTATGTTTATTTTCAATGTAAAAGATGTATTCTGTTAGACCTGGTTGTGTACAAGATTTCCCAGGAAGGTCCCATACCTTCCTGAAGGTTGGTTATCATATGTAAAAGATGTAAAAGATGTAAAAGATGTAAACTGAATCCTGGTTATCTGTAAAATGTAGTATGTGATTCATTATTACTATTAGTAAATCTCTGTTATCCTAGTTGCGAGTTCCATAACCATACTAAAGACTGAACCTGTGGCAATAAGTAGTCCACAACCTTGTGGCAATAAGTGGTCCATAATCCTTATGACTTTCGTCACCCTTGAACCATTTTGGTTCGGTTGTAGCTAGCAGCCAGGTGTGGGGTAGCCAGCCCGTATAGATCTATACACTCAAGTCACGCTCTCTAAATCCCAGAGATTCTGGTTACGGGTGTAGTCCTCCACTCGCGTATCTCTGTGGAGTGTTCGCCGAGGACGTGTCTCCAATCATACGGAATAACAAATTTACTAATAATAATAGGATAATCCTCCATTCGCGTATCTCTGTGGAATGTTACCGAGGACAAGGCAGTGTACGAATTATATTGTTCATGTGTTATAGTGTCATGCTTTTAACTGATAAAATGTGGAAACCATTTGTGAAATATATATAAAACATAACTGTTTATAAAATCCATTTCACAAATAAATGTTTAAGTGAACTGTATGATCTACTGGTTATCAGTTACGTATATCAGTATTAAAAGCATATGAAATGTGAAACACACACACACGAAAAATAAGTTTTGAGTACAAGAAAACCCTTGTACTTTGCTTGTGTTCCCCCCTGAAAACAATGAAAAACAGTGAAAAAGGTAGGGGTATGAACTCACCGGACTCGGAAACGTGTCGGTTTTGGATACTAGACGTTGGTTCGGGGTTTGATTACTCGCGATGTCCCTATGTAAAATGAAATAATGTCCATATATATACAATTAGAGATACATTCACTAATCATATGGAACATTACACTCCAATGAGGTTAAACACCTCAAAACGAGCGTTTGGAGTGACCCGGGTGACATCTTCGGACTTGTAATGGCACTAGGGACTTGGGACTTGAGTTTACTCTCCATAAGTAAACATTTAAATGAGTTTACAACCATAAAACACACCCACACATGAGTTTACGGCGTAAACTCATGTTGGTGTGGTTTTGATGATCTAAGGGCTTAAATGGACATGGGGATTGCTAGAATGGATTTTCTAAAATGCATTGGAACACTTGGAATGAATTTAAATCATAAAAATGATTATTTTATGGGAGTTTACGGCCTAATATAGGCTCTTGGCCGTAAACTCCTTAATCTTCATGAAAATGGTGTTAAATGTTGTTAAAACAAATCATATGTGATTAATAGGATTATTCCAAGACCTAGTATGAGTTTTATGGGACATATGAGGGGTGTTATGGAGTTTACGGCCCATGAAACCCCCTTCATGGCCGTAAACTCTAATATATGGTGCTCCAAGGTGTTTCAAGGTCTAAAACTTGCATGAAAAGACTTCTAAAATTCATCTAAGGGCCTTAGGGGTGTTTAGTTTGCATTCTAACACCAAAAATTTTGGAGTTTACGGCCCAAGAACAAGCCTTGGCCGTAAACTCTTAGAAATCCCATGAATGATGTGTTTAAGGCCCTTAACGTATTTTTGGTTGGTCCCTTGATTTATTCCAAGGCTTTTGGTGGTGTTGGATGGCTTTCTAACACCTTAGAATTGGATTTATGTCAAGTTTTGGGGAGTTTACGGCCCAAGCACTCACCTTGGCCGTAAAATCATCTAAATCCCCCAAAATTCATGTTTCAAGTGTCCAAATGCTAGAACCAAAGCCCTGTAATTCATATCTAAGCCATAGAAGTGATTTGGAAGGGTTTAAGGGCATGAAAAACCCCTTTTACATGAGTTTACGGCCCAAGCTTATGCCTTGGCCGTAAACTCCTTCAAATGGCTCAAAATCAAAGTTTCAAATGTTCTAAGTCCATATCTTGAAGTCCCATAGCCATATCTAAAGTCCAATTGAGTTTAGGAAGGAGTTTAAGGGCTTAAAACCCCATTTAATGGAGTTTACGGCCCAAGCTTGCTCCTTGGACGTAAACTCATGTTCTTGGTCCTAAAACTCAATTAGTTCATCAATTTGAAGGCTAAAGGTGTTGATTAACATGCTAGGGAGGTTACCTTAGAGATTTGAAGCCTTAAACTTGAGATTTGGACCTTAATTCTAGCTTGAGGAGAGAGGTTGTAAGAGTTTAGTGAGAAATTGGCCAAAGGCTTCAAATGGAGTCTTAAACATGTTTATATAGTGTTCGGGAATTGGACACGATAGAATTCTACCCGATACCGACGTTAAGTGGGGCTTTTGGACGTACCCGATTGAGTTACCGTAACCCGATACGGTAATTTCTAGAAATATTCCGATCACTAAAGTTGGGTGTTTAAAATGATTTCTAATGTATTTAGACACCCATTAAGTCATTTTAGGCCAACATAAACTAATGACTTAATAAAATGGCGAAATTGGAAATGAAATTGAAAATAACGTTTGGTTGATCGGATCGGATTACAAGTTGTGATACAAGAAGTGACATGAAATTTCGGGTTGTTACAACCACTCACCATAAACCACCCATAACTACTACCAACCACCTATCACCATCGCCAACACCCACCACCCCCACTACCCACCCTCATAACCACCACCATCCATCTCCACCACCAACCACCACCTACAACCGTTTGCTACTTACAACTGCCACTACCATATGTTATTAAATGTATATAATCAAGTAAATCAAATGTGTTTATATGTATTTAATCATATAAATCACATGTGATTAAATACATATAATTACATGTGATTATTTTTGGATTAATGTCTAAGTCCATAACTATAATTGGTAAGACTTGACCCGACCCGGCATGGTCCATTTGGGTTGCATGGCATCATGCATTTGGATAGACTATAATGAGAGAAATAACACTTAAGGTTTGTTAATATATTATAAGTTATAATATATATTAATAAGATTATTTAGTTAGTATTGATCAAGAATTAATCTAGAATTAATTAAGTGATCAAAAGAAGACTAATTAAATATATGGGTTGATTGTGTAAATCATCCATACTTGTATAGTGGGCTAATACTCTATGGATTATCAAGTTGGGATAAAACCCATATGATGCTCCATGGATGCTCCATGGTGTTTTTGAACCCATGGATCCAAGGAAATGGAAAGCCATGACAATTAGGGTTTACCCTAATTGTAACAACTATATAAGATCATATTCTTTGGCAAAATCGGGACTATGAGTGAGAGAAGGGCTAGCCGATTTTAGAAGTGTTCAAGTTTCTCTCAAGTTATTCCAAGGGTATTTGGTGTTGTGTGATCCATTTGAGGTGTCACACTTGGGGCACTACGCACTCAAGCTTCTTGAGAACATTCTACATCAAAGAGGTATGTATTCTATCTTGTTATATTCATTGTTTTTGTATGCTAGATTAGGATAATACCTTGGATGTTCATAACTTCATATTTGCATGTATAATAGAGAAAACATAGATCTAAGGTATATAGGGTTGCATGTACACTTAGGAGTGTTAGAATGCTCAAAACCAAACAATTATATGTATCTAATCATAGATGATTTATATAGAGTAGATTTGTTTTCATGTTATCGATATAATAATTTTTCTTATGTATTTAATTACGTGTGGTTATATGGATTTAATAAGATATGATTAATGTTGACAAAGAACAAATTTTGAATCTACAATACAAATACAAATCTTGAATACATAAATCACATGTCACTAAATACATGAGAACAAATATTGAATCGATAAAACAAAAACTTATCTTGTCCATATATATATATATATATATATATATATATATATATACATATATATATATATATACATATATACATACATATATATATATATATATATATATATATATATATATATATATATCATATCTGATTAGATACATATAATTACATGTAATTAAATACAATAATTATTGAATCAAGAATGCGAAAATAAGACTTGTCCACATAAATCATATGTTATTAGATACATATAGTCACATGTTATTATACATATCTAATTATTCATTTTTTTTCATACTTGATTCAATAGTCGTGCTCATTTACTTAATCATATATGATTATATATCCAATCACAAATGATTTAAAGGGACAAGATTCGTTTACACATTTCCCATTCAAACGTTTTCTCATATATTTAATTATATCTTATTATATGTATTTAATCATGTACATTTAATGTGGAAATATATTTTTTAGTGTATTTGATGTAATAGTTATTCTCGTGTATATAATCACATACGATTATATGTATCTAATCACATATGATTTATATAGACAAGATTGTTTTTTGTCCTTGTAAATAATATGTTATTAAATAAATATAATCATATGTAGTCATTACTTGAGAAAATTATTGAATCACATGTGACTAGATACATATAATCACGCATGAAAATATACATGAGAACGACTATTAAATCAAGAATGCTAGAATAAATCTTTTCCAAATAAATCACACATGATTAAACATAATTACCAATGTAATTAAACCCAACACCTATCACCACCCACCCAACGACCACCACTCTCCACCGTCACCCACCACCACTACCAACCACCTACCCACCATCGCCACCCACCGCCTATTAGTACTCACCACCCGTCACCTATCACTACCCATCACCCATTTTAATAACATTTGATTAAATAGTTGATATCATATACTTAATAACATATGACTTAAAAGACAAAGGAAAATTTATTTAATCGCTAAGGAAAAAGAAAATCTTGGGTGGTCGGTGGTAGGTGGTGGTGGGTAGTGATGAGTAGCGTGTGACAGTGATAGATGGTGGGCTTAATCACATGTGATTATATTTATTTAATCACATGATTTATATGGACAATATTCATTATCATGTCGATTTGATACTTTTTTTCATATGTTTAATCACATATAATTAATGTAGACAAAGAACAATTATTGAATTGAGAACGTAGAAACAATTTTTATGCATACAAGTCATATGTTATTAAATACATATAATCACATATGATTAAATAAGTATAATCAAATGTGATTAAATACATCATAACAACTATGGAATTGAAAAAACAAAAACAAATCTTGTCCATTTAAATCATATGTGATTAGATACATATAATCATATATGATTACACACGTGAGAACAAATTATTGAATTGAGAACACAATAATGAATCCTATCTATATAAATCATATGTGATTAGATACATATAATCACATGTGATGATATGTATTTAAGCAGATATGATTTATGTGGCAATAATGATTTTTGTGGTTTCGATTCAATAATTTGTCTCGTGTATTTAATCATATGTGATTATATGTATTTAATCATATATGATTTTTGTGGATAAGATTTGTTTTTACGTCCTTGATTCAGTAGTTGTTTTCGTGTATATAACCACATGTGATTATATGTATCTAATCACATATGATTTATAGAACAAAGTGTTTGTTACTCGAATGGAAGTCTACCGAGAGAGGGAATGAATATCTAAAGGAACTACTGGGAGAAAAATTGATATTGATGAGATTCAAGATTGGCCCTATCACTCAACCAAAGGTCATATACATATTAAGGATTCTAACATACATCCACCACCTCCTCGTAGACACATTAGTGAGTATCGTGCACCTTATTTTTATGCTTTTCATATTACTAAGGGTGACTAGGGTGTGCTTGGTGCAGTTTAGAGTCAAAATCGCAACCATAGCGCATGTACGGTTTAAGATTTTCGAAAATAACAAACCGTATGACAAAGGTTTCAAATCATATTATACAGTATTGTGCGGTTTGGTGCGGTGTGAGCGGTTTTTGTGTAGCTTGATGAATAACTAAAATTTTTGTGTATTTCAATTTTATACACATTAGTCTGGGTGTTCATGCAATAGTTTAGAGACCTCACTACGAAATATTTTAACCACATTATGCATTGTAATGTGGTTTTGTTGTTGTGCAAAAAGTTTAATTAGCACAAAACATATTATAAACTAAAAGAAAAATAACATGTAGATAATTAGCAACAATTTTTTTTTTAAGATTTATGCAAACATGTCAATTTTAAATAAACAAAAACATAATTTTAGTTAAGTAGTTAATGTATGACTCTTCTAAATTGTACCTTCTATTCCAAACAAATTTGTCTTTATTTACTATCCATATTAGTAATTTTTTAACTATATATATATATATATATATATATATATATATGTGTGTGTGTGTGTGTGTGTGTGTGTTTATGTATGTATTCGAAGGTGCTGTGTGGTTTGAATCGCGATTTTATAATTAAAAACTGCAAACTGCACTGTATAGTGCCATTTGACATAATTATAAAACCACAAATCGCATCGTGAATATCTAAACCGTATTTTGTGGTGCAATATGGTACAGTGTAGGCAGTTTATGCACTTTGTGCGATTTGGTGTACACCTGTAAGGGTGATGACGCCATACTTGGTGATGATGAGACATGCATCTATTAGAAAGCCATGGTGAGCATAATGGCTGGAAAATGGCAAGTAAAATTGAGAGTGGGATTCAGTCCACATATAATAATCTAGTTTGGAATTTGGTGGATCCGACACCTGACATTAGAACCATTGGGTGTACATGGGTCTTTTAGAAGAAGGTTGGCATGGATTGGAATGTAAAACTTATAAATCTCAACTAGTTGCAAAGGTTTACACACTCAAACTCAAGGAACTTATTATCATCCAACCTTTTTTGCTAGTAGCTATGATCAAGTCTATTATTAATAGCATCAATAAACTATCTAAAGGTAGCAGAAAAATCAATATTAACCTAAGTGTATATGCACCCTAGGATCTCGGTTTTACTAGTTATAGCACTGAACTTTAAAAATACAAAAAGAAGAAGATTGAAAATACTTACAATGGATGACAGACTCAAAGGAGATTCCATCTAATGTAGTCAGACCAACAAACTCCAAAAGCTAACAAGCATTAACCCTATGGAAGGGTTTTTCGAAAATCCTTTAACCGTAATAGTAGGATTATAATTTTCATAGACAGGAAGAGGGGACAAGATTATTAACTATTTTGGAAAGATCATTAGCCTCCAGGGTGACCCCTAGCAGTCTATTTATAGGTTGTAGAAAAAATCCTAAAAGGATTCAAATGCTTATGGTTAATCCTTATCTCATTCAAACCTGCCTTATCCTTATCCAATGGATATCAAAATCATCCTATATAGTCTTCTAAGAGCTTTTAGAATATTCAAATTAATCTCTTCGATTAATTAATATTCAAGCGCTTTAATTAATTAAAAACTTTTAATTAACTATCAAAACAATTTCTAATTAATTTATTAATTACTTAATAAATTAACAACTTATTTGCTCAATTTCCTTTTAGCTATTTGTGTTGTGAGGCTAACCGAAAAGGTCCTTATTACTATTAAAAATATTACCAAAACAGTTAATGACTTTGGAGACTATTTCCGACATTCTCCTGTTTGGATAAGTCATTAACTTTTAGGAACAATATATTTCACTAGTAATCAACAGAGAACAGTCTTCGAATGTAACTGCCAAACTCTTGACATAGTCAAGTTTATCCCTTAGATAACGAATCTGTTATTCCTTTGTTCTACATATCCATATGAAATTGAGATATGGATACGAATCAATCTCAGAGTTTAAAATTCTATTGACCGATAAAATTTGTGATGACTACATCCAACTACTAAATTGAACACATCAATTTTAGTCAGTACCCAACCAGACACATTATATATAAGCACCAAATCATCAAGGGGCTCATGGATATCACTTCTCATGTTAAGGCAGCAGGAAAAAATAAAACTTGACCACATAGTTTCTATCTACTAGTCATATCAGATATAAACATGCCTTTTATGAGTACTAATTATAGGTAGTGTTATAGTAAACCACTACACAACACATTTCAAAAATCAAAACCCCATATATGTCTAGATTTGAAGAATAAAAGATACTATCATCTTAGAATTACTCATGACTATATCCATAAAATAATATCTAAGTGCATGTAGTTTTAATACTTAAAATCCTCATTTCAAGTACTAATGCATTCTTAGCATAATCTCTTATGTAACGTCCAATATCGTATGGTCTAATCAACTAACACTCATGACATTCTTAAAATCCAATACTAAATCCCAAGAGTAGGACCGACTGTAGAGTTTTAAACATAATTAAATATATTAGAAGTGGCTTCAAAACATGCAAAAGAGAAACAAAATAATGAATAACACTACTTTGATAGCAAATGATGCTCGTTATTAACTCTCCACAAAATAAACATAAAAACGGTCACAAATTGTGCTCTTATATGATTCTAAATTAAAAAGAAAACTATTCCAAGTGTGCTTAACTCAACTCATTTGCATATTAAATTCCTCATGAGCTAGTCTCAGTATCAGACATGTTGACTTAGCGAATAGATCAACAATATTTTCTTTCGATATGATTATATTGATCGTGATGTCTTCACATTCTTGCAGTTATCAAATATGATGGAATTTACTGAGTTTGTGTTATGTGAGCTTGTATGACTTGTGATCAATACTTGAGGTAAGTACACCCTTACAATCACATGAACCATCATAAGGACCATCAATGATTAAATTCAATAATGATGTCACTACTCTTTTACTCATATAACTTCCTTTGTATTCTAACTGGTTGAAATATGCTCTAAGTTTATTCTTAAATCCACTATGGTGCATTACTTGGTACTCTTTCAAGCTAATACTTCACCATTTAGAAAAAAATTATGAATTTTGAATACAAATGAAATTGTCTTTATTAATATGGAAATTAACATCAATGTAACCTTTACAATGATCTCTTTCATACTAAGATCATCTCCTTTGTCCTCATATGATACTAAGGAATGTATTTGACTTTGAATAATTTATTCTCACCAAGTTCATCTAATCTGACTTTTCATACTCGAGGCATACGAGACATCAGATCTACTATTTTTCATGGCATACATAATCGATCCCACATGTAGAAACATGTGGGACACAAACCATTTCTTCTAGCTCAATGCTAGGACATTATATAAACTCAATGTAATCTAATACATTATGTACTATTTCTAGTTTCTTTGAGATATCATGTACTTTTTATTAATCTAATGAATCATCTAGATCTATCTACATAGATAATTATCGTATGTGTGTTGTTTCTCCCATGTGTCTCGAAACAAAACAATTTCTCAAAAAACTCCAGTTTAGACACTCGATACGTTAGATCATTGTTTCCTATGAATTGTATATTATCCGAATACATTACAAGGGTGACAATAGTATTCCCACCAAAATTGACATATTCATGGATGATCTTCATTTTTCGAAGTTCAAACTCTTTGAACTTTCTCATTGAAACAAAGATCCCATATCCGAATACATTACAAAGGTGATAATAGTATTCCCACCAAAATTGACATATGCAAGGCTGATCTTCGTTTTTCGAAATTCAAACTCTTTGAACTTTCTCATTGAAACAAAGATCCCATTTGCTTCTCACTAGCTTGGACATACCTTATGGACCATGTTCATTTCTTGAAATTCAAGCCTTTTGATATTTATCATTAAATTAAACATTTCGTTTTGCAAAAAGCTTGTTTTAGTTCAAAATCAACTTCATAAGCATACACATTCTTGACAATCTACCTTGGTTTTGGCTATGTGTTAGAAACACTTACGATTTTAAGATCAAGTTTTTGATTAACAAAATTTTCAAACAATCAAAGACTAAATCTCGCTCTATGTATCATCTTTCCATATTTCACCCTTGTAGGGTTTGACATAACTTATGATAGCTTGCACACTTTGGTTGTTGTCTACCAGTGGCTTATTCCCCTCAATAATATAAAATTTGTGTAAATAGGTTAATGATGCCCTCTATTAAGTCTATTAGGAAGTGGTAGATGTATGTCAGTTCCTCAATTGCTCTTTCAACTCAAATTAAAATCTAGGACCAACTTTAAGTTCTTCTTTGGTTGACTCTTGGATCCTATCAAGATCATTATGGCTCCAAATAGATTTTTTTTATATCAGTTCCTTCTCCTTAAAGACTTACATTCGAGCAACAAACCTTTTGTTCTCAAAGCAATTACCCAAAAGTCTTGTTGGGATGTCTAACAAGATAACACATCAATATTCTAATTCCTAGAGTGTCTAAGGCTCCACGAAGAACATGTGCTAGTGAGAGATGAACCGTTAAAATCTATTTCAGAGAATGTCTTAGAGTAAGACCAAGGACTGTTGTATCACTATTCATGGTACAATCCATGGATTTTTCTATTAACCATAGTTCGACTCATCAAGTATCGAATCAAACCCTAATTGATTTCATGTTCCAACAAGACTCCTTAGGATAGTGTTCTAGATGGAGACAATTTATGAAACCCTTTCATAATTCCTTATTTGATCAACATTGTTTTGACTAAATGGATCACCATCTATAGTGGATATGAGAATCATATCCTTTTACCTAGTTGATACTTAACTTCATTTTCTGAGAGCTCTAATCACCTGAAAGGTTCTAAAAGTAACGTTTATTTAGATAAACATGTTCAGAAAAAGTTGTTCTAACTAAATATGGTAGATTTTCTGAATTGACCATTAGTGTCAATTAATTCCAACATTTATTTAAATCACCTAGTGATTCAAATGTCATTTATTTTGATAAACAAGATTTGTATTTATCCTAAGATTTGTAGTCAAATGATATCCAAAATTCGATCTATTTGGATACTTGGTAAATCATTCTTTGTTTAAATGTTAAAGGCAACGACTCCATAAATACATGTTGATAAAACATTTGGATGCATTTGTATTAGTACATATTGTGGATAATCTGAATGGATTATTAGTTAAAACTAATTTCAATAGATATTTACACTATCATATAGTATTTTCATCATCCATCTTGATAAATAAGATTCACACTTATTGAAAGACTTATGGTAAAATGAATTCCAAAATCCTATCCAACTGGATCTTTGGCAGGGAAATTCTTATTTTCAAGAAGATGATTCCACAATATAGATTTCATGCAAATATTCTAATCAACTTTTGAACTATACTAGTTTCACAGATTACATGACTATCTTTTAAACACATTAATAATGTTCTAAATAAGTCCCAAGAATCTTACGAAATTTTGTATAAACAAATTTTGAATTATAAAACCATAGAATAAATGAGATTGTATTTTGATCCTATGAATAGCTCCATGGGCCGAGTATTCATGCTCAAAATTTCTTCTCCTAGTTTCAGTCTTCTTACTCCCTTTAAGTCACCGCACGGTCTTACAAATGTCTGTACGTTATCTTGGAAGTAATGTTCCTATGGAATATTATGAATTTGCATATATGATTGTAGACTAAACATTTGTGAGAATGAGTTTCTCTTTAATCCTATGGATAGTAGCAAGGGCTTGTAATCCATGATCAAATCATTTTTTTTCATGCTTCACTCTTATCTATCTAACATACTGGGAATTTATGCTTTATTGATCTTTGTCTTGCTATGGAAACAAATAGCCTATCATAACTTGTCTCAAAATTATCCTTCCTTTTGTCCTTGGTGTTGAAGTCTAGATTAGGTATTCCAACACTAATTGCCTTTTATCCACGGGCAATTAGATTTCTTCTTCTTGATACTTCAATTCGTGATAGTGAATATGGGAGTATTTGAAGTTTAAGTTTCTACAATTAGCCATGTTATACCGAAAGGGACTCAACATGCCTTGCAACTCCTTTATTGACATTTCCAAGTTGTTCATATCAAAATTAGATTGAAATGGTTATATGTACATGTTAGCTACTTGACTATGGCAACAACCATCAACTCTTAGCTTAATGAAATTCCCTTACTTCAAAAGTACTCTTGATAATTATTTATATCTCTTTGGAATGTAATGGTAGGATCAGACTTGGGAAGAGATTTATTAAAAGCAAGATTGTTCTATTCATAAATAAGAACCATTCCAACACTATGAATTTGTACTAAATCGATCATCCTACGAGCCAATCCTTTTAAGAGTTTTATTGTAGTAGATGTTAGTGGATTATCTTATAGTAGTTATTTTGTATCAATTGCATTCTTATTTTTTTTTATTAATCATTCAAAATAATTTTATAACCCTAGTTAATTATATTCGAAGGATATAATCCATATTGGCTTTGTGATGTCTAAAGACATGTCGTAAACACAACACAAAGTTATTTAGGTAGACAATGAACTTTTTGACTTTCATTTTTTTTTATAAAACTACTAGATCATTTGAGATTCTTTGACATTTAATGGCATGTTAATCTCGATTGAGTTTATCTCAAATTTAATGATGGGGATACCACAGACCATTAAATAGATGGTGAATAATCCATGCAAAAACGCTTGACCGTTGACATAAAATTATTCTCATATTCATGAGCCTGTTAACCACACACTCTCCATCTACATAATAATTTCACAAGCAACTCATCATTTTAAATTATATTCTCGTAATGACGTGTTTGTTAACCGCAGACGCTCAATCGTCATAATATTAAAAAAAAATTCATTTTCATTGGTAGCACATGACTCAACTTTTAATATATAAATCAAGAATTTTGTTTTATTAGTCGCTTCATACTTTTAATCTTGAAACAAAATTCAGTCGAACCCTTTCAGTAAGTCCACTCTCCAAATACAAAAGGGAGATTAGGGTGGTAATGGAGAAGAATTTTAAGAACTGATCTCATTAGGAATCATAGAGACCTTCTAAAACTTACTTATAGTATTACAATGGGTGCAACTAGTTTTGATTTAACAATAATGTTTTTATTAACATGTGATGACACATGTGGTATAATTGTTATACATTTATTAAATTATTCCATATACTAAATTTAAAACTTTTAAATTTATATTCCTTTATTTCTAAGTTAATTATCTTATTAAATAAATCAAGATAAATATTCATATGTTTCAATTCATGTTTACATAATATTAAATTTTAATTCAATGAATATTCAAATTTAATTCCAATTAAATAATATTTAAAATTAATCTCAAGAATTCGAATATTAATATTTAAATAATTAAAATAATATTTTAAACAAGAGGCTTATCCCTAGAAATTTGAAAAAAATGAAGAAATCTAAAATCTTGACTAGGCACGCCACGTTTAGCAGGGGTGCTTCGCGTTTGTCGATAATCCAAATTTTGCAGGTTTCTTTTGTTTTTGATTTTTACCAAGTTTGTTCTATTAAATAAACCTTATTAGGGTATGATACTATTGTTAAGTTTTAAAACATTAATACACTATCTAATAGTAACAAAAATAATCAAAAGATTTACGTAAGTGTAAATATACCCTAGGATCTAGGTTTTACTAGTTATAGCAACGGACTTTAATAGTATAAAACAAAGAACATTAATATCTTGATCTGATGATCTTGTGATTAACAACACTTTCAATGGATGAAGGAACCAAATGAGAGTCTGTCTAATGTAGTGAGACTACAAACTCCAAAAGCTGACATGGATTAACCCTATGAAGTGTTTTTCGAAAATCATATAACCCTAATAGTAGGATTATAATTTTCACAAATACGGACAAAATAGAAGAGTATTGATGATTTTGGAGAGATCATTAACGTCTAGGGTTTGACCCCTAGTAGTCTACTTATAGGCTGTAGAAAGAATCCTAAAAGGATTCAAACCTTTAAGGTTAATCATTATCTGATTGAAACATGCATTACCCTATTCAAGGGATATCAAAATCGTCCCATATAGTCTTCTAGGGGCTTTTGGAATATTCCAACTAATCTCTTAGATTAACAAATATTCATGCTCTTAAATTAATTAACACCTTTTAATTAACTACCAAAATAATTTCTAATTAATTTATTACTTAATAAATTAATAACTTATTTTCTCCATTTACTTTTAGCTATTTGTGTTTTGAGACCAACCCAAAAGGACCATGTTATTACTAGAAATATTACCAAACAGTTAACTATCTTGGACACTATTTCTAAAAAAATTACCTTTCTTAATGGAAAGATGGAATAAGATGTATATATGGTACAACATGAAGGTTTTGTACAGTCTTAGTATCAAAATAGCGCGTGCAATCACAAGAAGTCCATTTATGAATTCAAACTAACATCTTATAGTTGGAACATCTCTTTCGATGAGAACGTCAAACTTTATTTTCTAAAAAAATGAATATGAAATTTGTGTATATGTTAGTGCTAGTAGGATCATTGTAGTCTGCCTTGCTTTATATGTCGATGAAATATTATTCAGAGGAAGCTATATCACAATGTTGCTAATTGAAAAAGCTTGGTTTGGGGAATGTTTCGCTTGGAAAGAATTGGGAAATGCCTCATACGTACTTGGTATAAAGTTTTATAAAGACATATCCATGCAATTGATTAGATTAAGTAAATGTTCTTACTTAGATAAGATCATGAAGAAATGCTAGATGCAAGACTCAAAAAAGACCTAGTGCCCATACAACATGACTAAATATTGAGTAAGACTCAATTTCCTAATAGCATTGTGGAACTAGATAGAATCAGTCGAGTAACATATGCTTTCTTCTTTATCGTCGATCATGTTTGTCATGACATGTAGTGTCCTAATGTTTCATGTCTCTTGGGCATCAAGAGCCATTATAAATCTTGTTTAGGCGAAAATCAGTATATTGCACTCAATAAAATTTTGAAATATCAACTGAGGACTAAAGATATGTTCTTAGTTTATAGTGGTAAAGAGAAGCTAAGTGTAAAGTGCTACATAGACGCAAGTTTCCAAAATAATGGAGATTATTTGGGTTCTTAGTTGAGAGTCATGTTCTTAATGAATAAAGGAGTAGTGACTTGGATGAGTTCCAGGAAAGAGAAATCACTACAAGAAAAAGACCCTTTAACGACGCGCAAACCACGACACTCATTGATTTATGTTACGCAAATGAGAGTGACATTAAAAAAGTGTCATCTCTTCAAAAAATTTAAGGATTTAGGTCACGCATTATTGCGTGCCCTTAAATTAGTGTCTAATGTAAAAAAATTAAAAACACGGAGGGCACTTTATCTAAAAATGCGCGCCCTCTATAAGTGTCGCTTTATAATTTTATAATTTTAAAGAAAAGCGTGTTTAGTAGATACGGGGGAAACGAAATCCCCAAAAGTTTGAAAACCCGCTTTTCTACCTTCTTTCTTCTTTCATCTCCGGCTCTCCGCAATCGATTCTCCCCTCTCCCTCCTTCTCCATCTTCTCCGATCCGCTTCACCATCTTCAGTAAGTCAACCATGGAGGGCTAGATATACATCGATTTGGGTCCAAACCCTCCCAAAACCCTCTCCTCGACTCAAAGTGAAGAGACGAAAAACCACCACCACCTGCGTCTGCAACAACTAGAAAAAACTACTCCGTCTACAAGCAAGTAGGTATGTATGCTTTCGGTCTCTCATTGATTTCAACTTCTTCATCAGTCTTCTCCCTTATAAACCCTAGTGTAACAGTGTCGGTGAATGAGAAGAAATTCATCGAGTCTGCATTACGATCTGACCTTAGAGTTGACAGTAGGCGTCCTTTCGATTATAGAAAACTATCTATCATCTTCAAAAGGTAAGAAATCCCATACTCATCACTTGATTTCGTATTCCCTTGGCTAAAAATAAACAGTTTTTTGACAAACGATGAGCTTTTCATATTGTAGAGAAGATGGTTCATCAGAGATCTAGCTTGGACAAACTCGAGTTATGGGATTTGTCACAAGACAACTAGTACAACCTTATCGAGACAAACCTAATGAAGGGACACTTGCAATCTACATTGAGTTCTCACCTATGGCGGATCCTTCGTTCGATTCAGGTCGTCTTGGAGAATCTGCTATTGAGTTGTGGCGTATTGTAGATCGTGGTTTAAGGTATGATAGTTTATTTACTTGCTTAAGCTTCTATTTTTCAAACTTCTGGTCTTCTGGACTTCATCTTATTTTTTTCAAAGCTGTGATTTACATGATTACATCCATATATGGTCATCATAAAGACATGGAACACCCATATATAGCAGATTAAATCTTGTCCCTATTAAGCTATTATCTAATTGTTGCTGGAGGTTATGATGACAAATTGTTGCTTAGGAGGTACATCCCATTAAGATATGTCTGGAGGTTATGATGAAAAATTGTTGCTGTTGGGTTCAAATGTAAAGCGTTCACATAACTTAAGAGGTACAACCCTTATCATTTTAATTTGTGTTTGATTGAGGTACACCCCTTATCATTTTTTATATTCCCGAACACATCTCTAGGTTATCTGCATTATCCCCTCCTGCTGTATATATGGGCAATATGCATGGCATAGACCGTTTAAGTTTAGCAGCAGAAATACCATTAATGCCCTTGCCTCTCTTCTCCTCTCCTTCAACCACAAGACTCGATTCAAGAAGGCCACAATCCTCTTCTGATCAAAGTGGTGGTCCAGTGGCAGTGAATGAGTCGATAGCAAACAAAGGAGTAGGAGTAGGACAGCCTGTCCCTATGCTTGGTCGAATACAGTCTCAACTGTCTGCATCACTTACTGCCACAACTGTTGCTGAGTTGCCTTGCACTGTAAAGCTAAGAATTTGGTATCATGATTCAAACAATCCATGTGCCTATCTCAATCCTGAATGATGTTGCTTAACAATACCCCATGTTGTCCTTTGCAGGCATCCTTTTTATTTATTTATTTTTAAATTAAAAAAGAAAAATAAGGAGCTTGGTGGGGGTAGATGTTTGTATTATTGTATGTTGTTGCAGTGAAAAGGGTGCTCATTTTTCACCATGTGGGAGATATCATGTCAAGAGCCACTTGCAGAAATATAGGCTGGCAAAGTACCTCCCTGATTCCTCTTATGAAGGTATTCTGTATTTTAATCTTTATTATGTAATTCAAAATACTGAAATCTAAATTTGAAGATATATATATATATATATATATATATATATATATATGTATATATATAAGTAGGGTGCCATTTGTTTATTGCATTTAGCCCAAAAAAAAAGAAATGTTGTGACTGCTGATTGATTATTTTGGTGAAATTGGTAATGCAAGGAAACGTGTTTGACCAGAAAGAATTGAGTGACATGTTTTCCAGCTTGGATGGATCATCGTAAGTCTTGTTTGTTTTGTATTGTCTGATGGAACGGAATTATTGACAATTCTTGAAGGATTGTTGATATACATTTCTTATAACCCATTTTTTTATAATGATAAAATTATATATATTTACATGATTTAATAAAATTAGAAATTTATTTTGTGAAATATGTTTGTGCATTGGAATGCAGATTACAGAAGCACTGAAGCTGCAAATGGAGGTGCAAAAGCGACTGCATGATGAAAGTAGCTTACATATATGATGAAAGTGTATAGGTCCAAAGACAGCTTCAATTACGAATAGAAGCCCAAGGGAAGTACCTAAAGAAGATCATTAAAGAGCAACATAAGCTGAGTGAAGTCCTATCATACGACAACTGTCAGGAATCCAAAAACCAAACTGACCCTATCACTCCACCTCCTCCATCCATCATCAAAAACTCTGCCCCAGCCCCAGCCCCTGCCACGATGAACATGAGCCCTTAAACCCAAACTCTTACCATGGTTCACCTGTTATGAAGAAGCAACGAGTGAGCCTCATCCAAGGGGTTGGCTTAACTCACCAAGTACTCGACTCCAGCTTAAGGCAACATCCGATTGTGTATGGAATGTCAGTTAACAATCAAGATTAAAAATTAGGCTGAGCCAATTGAAATTGGAATTTGTCCCAGGGAGATTGTTTTCTACTTTGTGCAGTTTCTTTATAGAAATGTATATATATATATATATATATATATATATATATATATATATATATATATAATATAATTTATATTTCATTAGGTGGAAAGGGTTTGGGTGTGGTAATTGAGAGAATCTCCAGATGCCCAATTCATTCTGTAAGTACATTTACTTGAATAATCATCACTTTCATTATTGTGTGTTGATATGATGGTTTCCTGAGTTAATTCCATGAACAGGGTACCATTAGTTGTAAAATTGACGATGCTGGTAGCCATGAGATTAATGGTGTTCGAAGGAGGGACGTTCTTAACTGCTTTGGGGCTGCCATTAGCATGGTGATTATGCTTCTCTTTTACTCCCCTTTCGGTTTTTACTTTCCATTATCGATCAACCCTCGATTTCACTAATTCTAATAATCTTAGCAACTGATTACACAAAATCAATGTACCTTAATGCAATAACTACAGTAATCATAAAAGTAATTCCAACCTTCTTAATCTCATAACTCAAAGCTACAATAATATAATGGGAAAAATACGATGTTAATTAAGATATGAAGAAACTTAAAACTTATAGTTCTTTGATGAATTTGAGTGATGTGATCATTGAGTTTCCGCCAGTTGTTCTCTCTTCATAGGAATTGGTGGCAGGCTCCAGCCCAATCTCGAGCCCATTCATTGAGGCAGCTAATGCTGCTGATTTGATACAAAGAAGACAACGTTCAGACTTTCAATGTAAGCTCTTCAATTGCTTTTATTTTAACTCATGCTTTATAATATATTTTTTTAAAAACTTTGCTGATGTGGATGCCAAGTCACAATTACGTATCAACTACATCATTTTATGTGAATTACAGTTTACAAACACTAGTAATTATATTTACAGATACTTGAACTTGAACTTTTTCTTTTTTTATTTGGCAGCAAGTATAAAGATGACCCTCTATAAAGCCATTAAGGTAAACCATGAAGTTTATATTTCTGTTATAAGATATTTAGATAAAGAAATGTAAGCACATTGCGTATTGATATTTCCTGCAATTTACCCTTTAGAATTGCTCTTTTTGAGAAATTTGAATTGTTGTTTGAATTTCAGGCAAATCCAGAGCTGATTTCACCCCTATTAACATTAGCACTTAATGATTCTATGACATATGATAAGGTCTGAATCATAACATATAATTGTTACACTTTAGCTTACTTAGTGAGAGTTGCTTTATTAGTTAAAATTAATTTCTTTATTGTTAAGCTTTTAGCCAACAAAAACTAGAGGCCCTAATGGATCCATACGCTTCAGGTATTTCCCATCTTCCACATCTTACAAAGCTCTTAAAATGTTTGAATTTATACTTTTTTTTGTGTGTGTGTGTGTGTGAAGCTCTGAGATTGAGAGACCAGAAAACAAAGGACTTTCTGCTGCTTTATCAATGGTGGAAGAAGCAAAAAAAGAGATCGATTCTTACTCTAAAGGTGGACCAATTTCATACTCCGATCTCATCCAATTAGCAGGTTTGGTGTTTGTTAGAAGTAGCCAACATATCCACAACAACTTTCCCCCAAACGTTTGGGATTTCTTTTTCTTAATATGAAAATTGATGTTATATATTTATTTATTTATTTATTTGCTGGATAAATATTGTTCAGGATGAGGACGAAAGTACCCTCCACATCACTGAGTTGCCAGTTAGAAGGTGGACACAGGAGTATAAGGAGTTTTTGGAGGTTGCTTCAACTGCTGGAAAAGATAAGAAACCTTTCATAGAGTTAGATTATTATACATAATTATAATATCCTTCCTTTTCATATTTATTTATCTCAAATTTGCATTATTTTTTAATAAATTTGACAGGGGAATGGTTTAAGTGAGATCACAAGTCACAGGTGTCGTACATATTGACTTTTGATCACATTCACTCTTTTGTTCATCAGTATACTTCCTACTTGATATCCTCATTGATGTATGCATTTTTCCCTTCAAACAATCAAAGCCTTTTTTTCTTTTAGTATTAATATGGAACATAAGCTTTTTGTTTCAGGTTCTTTCTGAAGCTAAGAAAATAATTGATTCATGTATGGCTGCAAAGGTAAGTTTTGTAACATCTTGTATTCAAGAAATAACAATGTACTTTCCACAAAAAAATTATAAATTATATTTTTTGAAAAAATTGCTAGATTGGTAGGTTTAAAAGTAGAATGTCCTAATAAGAATTAATTTTAAATGTAGAATGAAAATGACAAGTGATTTTGTGTTGTGTTTACAGGGTTGATGAAAGTGAATAACTCTGGAATTAGAAGAGGAAAAGAAAGCTTAAGCTAAAAGAGATAAGATGCTACAAATGCAAGTGTTGCATTCTTCATTTAAATTGTTAGTATGAAACACAGTAGATTAGATGAATGAAAATTTATATATTGTAAGAAATAGAATTGTATGACATTAAATTTTATGCAATGGATTGTATTTTTTGTATATGGTATTTTATTTCTATTATGAGACATTAAATGCAAATTTCACTTAAAAATTAATAAATATATAAATATATATTTTTTAAACATTTAAATTTACGATACGCAAAAATGTGTGTCATCTTCATTTATGACATGGCCTTTCTTGATAGGGGCTTTCTTGATACGCATTGCGTGTCATTAACACGCGTGTCATAAGGTTACGACACGCGAATGCGTGTCGTCTTCCTTTATGACAGGGCCTTCCTTGATATGCATTGGGTGTCGTAAACGCGCGTCGTAAATGCGCGTCATAAATGCGCGTCATAAATGCGCGTCGTAATTGCGCGTCGTCTATAGACGACGCGCAAAAGCGCGTCGTCTCTCTTTATGACAGGGCCTTCCTTGACACGCATTTGCGCGTCGTCTGAGCATTTTACGACGCGCAATGAGCGTCGTAAAAGGCCTTTTTTCTAGTAGTGAATCAATGGATTTGACGACTGAGTTGGAGTTTATAATAACTAATGAAGTTGTAAAGAAGGCTATGTAGTTGAATATATGTTCATCAATGATCTATGTGTTTTTCCCAGTATAAGTGAGCATGTTGAGATCTTCTGCAACAAAGAGGGTGCAGTTGCTTCGGCTAAAGAACCCTAACAACACTAACGTAAATGACACATACTCATAAAATAAAACTACATTAGAGAGCGTGTGGTTGGAGGAGAGAACATAGTAATTCGTGTATCATTGGAAGAAAACACAACTGACCCGTTTACCAAACCATTATAATAGATCAAACATGATTGTCATACTAGATCGATAGTCATTAGATTTGTTAGTGACTTGGTTTCATTACTTAGTTTATAGTTCAATACTTTATAATTGATATAGTTTGTAATTTATCTGATTCGGTGTTTATTTTTTTAGACTTAGTAATGAGCTAGATTGCTACCATATATATTAATATCTTTTTGTGTTACTGTTTTCATATTTTTGAAACCCTTCTAGTATATTAATTTATTCGAACCTCCATAGTCGGACCTAATTCTTGAAGTAGTGATTTAAGATTGACATGGAGCATTGCTTTAGTTTTTTATTGAGACGAATAGAGCATAAAGATTGTGACTATTTGTAACACCCATGTTCAGATTGGTTAAACTTAATTGTAGCAAGGACCTAAGATGGAGTGCTGAAGGAAACTCTATGCCACGATGTGGCCAAGGAAGGCTATGGCGTGGAAATGGTTAATTGGTCGCGTAATGTTTTGGACCACCATGACGTGTCAATGCTTAAACTTCTAGAATATTAACTTATTGAACCTCCATAGTCGGAAATAAGTCTAGAAGTAGTGATTTAAGATCGAGATGGAGCATTGGTATATTATTTATTGAGACGAACAAAGCATAGAGATTGCGACTAATTGTAACACCTGTGTCCAGATTGGTTAAACATAATTATAGTAAGGACCTAAGATGGAGTGCTGAAGGAAACTCTATGCCACGATGTGGCCAAGGAAGGCAACAACGTAGCAATGGTTAATTGGTCGTGTAATTTTTTTAGACCACCATGTCGTGGACAAGGAAGACCACGTTGTGGCATCTGATTAGGCCGAAGCCCATGACTCATTTAGGGTTCCCTTCATATTTACGCCCCTCTCACTCGATTATTGGGTTCCTTTCTCAGCCTCTATTCCCCTCAACCTCAGAAAAACCCTAATCCTTCCCCTCTTTGTTGTTTTGGCTGATATAGGGGGGGGGTTTAATTCTTTTGAAAGGAAGTGAGGATGAATTGGTGTAAGGGTCAAACAAGAAACTGGGAATTTACCATATGTTTGGCTGGGTGAAGGCCAAGGTGTGGCCAACGAAGGCCATGACGTGGTAGTCAGCTAAAGTTAATTGTGGCCGTTGACTTTTTGTATGTGTTGAATTTTTGGTTAATCTTTATTTTTAGAAGGTATATATAGGGTTTCCCTTGTTTGGATTTTAAGGAGGTGTTTTGCACTCATATTTTGGCGGTGAGAGCTACTTTTGGTGATCAATGTGGCATCAATGTGGCATCGTGTGAGTCTTCTCGCAGTACTTTCAGGTCGAATGCACCAATGTCGTACCATTGGATTATGTTATAGTATGATAGCTATCTTTGTGGCTCTTTCATGTGTTGTATGTGTACCGGGCGGGGCCCGATGCTAGGTGGGGCCTGATGAGTGTGTTGGGTGGGGCCCATCGCATATTACTGACAGTTCTGTTCCGCACAGGACCCAATGCCAGGCGGGGCTTGATGGTGGGTGGGAAAGGCCCATTGTATATATTGTTTTTGGTATTTTGGGGACCTCACTAACCTTTGTGCTTACAGTTTTGGTTTATGGTTTCAGGTACGTCCAGTTCGAAAGGGTAGGGCTCCACATAATTGCACAGCATCCTCTAGAGTTTAATTTTGATTATTAATTTTTACTCTAAAGTTTAAATACTATTTTTATCTTGAATGGTTTTGAAAGAATTTGTTATATAAATTATTGTTTTAAAAATGAAAATTTTACCTTGGACATTTTGGATGTTATAAGTTCATATTAGAGCCTTGATTTTAGGGATTCGGGCACACTCTCCGGTGTGACTGAACTCAAACTTAGCAATTGGTAATCTTTTTAAAAGAAAACGAATTTCTAAGAAGTCTTTTATAAAGAAAAAGAGGGTGTAATGCGTGCAATCATCCAAGCTCAAGTAAGTGATTTCTAGAATACCCATACATGTTGATATGCTATATGATATGGATATTGCATGCTAGGATAAGGCTAGGGATACTTTTAGGAATTTCATGATAAATTGGTCTAATATGTGATGCCTTATAGCCTAGCAAGCATTAGATGATATGCTAGTTTAGGAGTATGTATTGGTAGTAGTAATTGCTAAGTGTATGCTTTAAAAATTGTATACGATTAGGATCATATAGCCCTATAGTTATTAATTTGCCCTTATTTCTTGTTCCTCCTTTGGTTCTGGTCCTAGGGTAGAGTCTTTTATTTGACATTCTATTTGATCATGTATTGAGTTTAATTTGCATGTATAAGGCAACCATATGTGATGCTAAAAGTTCCTAGCATGGGTTGTAGTAAGTGAGCTTGGGATGTCGTTTTTTGCTCTATAGCTTGGAGTGTTACTGCATGAATGCTGCTTAATTTGAGCTTTGTGGATCTCTTAGTGATCTGACCTAACTATGATGTGAATATGTTAATTTAAATGTTCCAAATGTTAAAAAATCTTAGAGTGATGAATTTATATCTATTATGCTTATCTTGTTTGATTTTAACTGTTATAGAGATGAGACTTTTACTCGAAGGATTATCCAAGCCTTATGGCATGTGATTGTATTCATGATGTAGTTAGTTGACATTAGTAGGAGTTCTCCAACAGTTGATGGCATGTGAGTTACTATATGAGCGAGTCGAGACTTTTTTAACCGATATCGTTGCAGGATAGTTGGGAACACGGACTCCCTCATTTCGGGAGTTCATGTCTTATGGAGCTCTAGAGTTCTTTGTGGCTAAGGACCCCATCGCGAGATGTCGATGGATCGCTGACATGGAGAATGCTTAACGGCTGAGCTTCTACCCTGAGGGGGCTATGGTGGGAATTACATCTTGTCTTTTGAGGGACCGAGCATGTAATTGGTCAGAGGAGGTCGGTAGGGAATTAGGATCTACGACCATTATGACCATGTATTGGGAGGATTTTTTCACGAGATTCTTGAACTAGTTTGCATTGACGATTGAGGTGTAGTAGCTGGCAAAGGAGATTTAGGACCTTCTCTAAACTACTGAGACTGTAGCAGATATCACTACCAAGTTTCAATAGACAGCCTTTTTGAATGATATGATTGTTAGAGCCTGGGAGCAGGATATTGATTTGGAGCACCTCGGTAAGAGGAAGCTTGAGCAGATTCAAATCATGGTAGGCCAGATGAAGAGGTCCAAGACTAAGGATTCGCTCTGGGAGGCCTTCAGGGACGGGGCCATTGTGCTAAGTGTAGGAGGACCCATGATGGAGGCTATTGGTAGATAGGAAGAGGGTGTTTCAGTTGTGATTTGATAGGTTATTTTAGTAGGGATTGCTCCCATGGATTAGTTTCGATGCGTTGTCACTATAACCATGTGGGCCACAAGAAGGCCGAATGACCGATGTTGATGTTGGGTTTTGAGCAATCTAACACTTCCTAAGTGTGCATGCGACCCTAATAAACCTTGGATCTATGTTTGTCTAAATACATGCAAAATAATAATTTTCCAAGGTTCATAACCTATCTAACATGGCATGGGGTACTTTTAAACATTAAAGAATTAGATAAGATTACATACCTTTTGATGAGTTTGATTCCTTGGAGTTTGAGAGCCAAGCACCAATAGTGTGAATGCCTCAAATGGGAATCACAAATCACCACAAACACTTGGAAAACTTTGAGAGAGTGTACACAGACTTAAATTTTCGACAAAAACTAACACACATACACTAGTGGCTATTTCATGCAACATAAGCATGCTTATATAGTGTGCATGGTTAGGGTGAAACCCTAATAACCCATGACCTTTCCTTTTCCAAGGATCCATGGGTTAAAAGGTCCATGGATCATCCATGAACTTCCATAAAAGCCTAGCCCATTAACAAATGAGTGTTAGCCCACACCATACAAAACCAATAGCCCACAATCTAATTAGTCTTCCTTTTTGTCACACCCCAAAACCGAGACCGGCGGAAACGTTCTGGGGCGGAGGACGTCATGTATAATATCAACAACAATGTAAAGTAGTAAACAAGCAACAACATCATCGATTGGATTAATAAAATAATTATTATACAATTGTATTCTGTCAAATTTTGATAAACACTGAAGCATAAATCAAAATGAAAGATAAGTCTTGAACAAGCTCCATCTTCCTTTCTCCTTGCATCGGTACCTGTGTATGCTGACCTGAGGATACAAGTAATTTTGAAAGCGAGTATCAGCTTTGAAGCTAGTGAGATCATAAGTATTTAGTGTCTTAATTTGCATGTAAGAATTTTGTAAGTCTATGTATTGTAAGAATTTGAAAGTGTATATGGATTGTAAGTGTTGTAAAAACCCTAGAATCCCTATGATTCCTTCTAGTATATGAAGGTGTCTTCTACCAAGACCTAACTGTTCTGTGTGTGTGTCTCTTGTAAGAGTATGTATCTTTCCAAAGTATAACTATCATTATCCTAAAATATAACTTGTAAATTTATGTTTAAGTGAGGTTATCACTAAAAATATGTAATGGAAAACTCAACGTAGTACTAAATCGTAGCTCTAAAAGGACTACTACCGTACTAACTACCTTGAACCGGATTTTAGGCTAAGGCATTCTGTGATAAATTGCACCATACTATCGACTGATAACAACGACATAAAAACCGGTCGTAATAACGGAATGACGTTTGGCACCCGCAGACCTGCAGGTCCGGCTGTAGCTAGCAGCAAGGTGTAGGATTGTCAATCCAGCATAGATCTATACACAAACTCATACTACGGACTGGTTCATCGACATAAGAATGGTCAAAATAAGGTATGACGTTTGGCACCCGCAGACCTGCAGGTCCCACTGTAGCTAGCAGTAAGGTGTAGGATAGTCAATCCATTATAGAATCTTTGTGCAAACTCAACGCTCCCCCTCCAAGAGACTCTGGCCGCAACTCAAGTCATGAGATTTTAAGTCATGCTTCGATTTAAATCCCAGAATTAACGTATTCTCGTATATGTAATGCAATGAACTGTTCTAGCTGTAATGTACGTGATCTCTACCTAGCAAGTATAGTAATGTAAACGTTCTAGTATAGTTGTATATGTTCTCGTCCTAGTATAGATGTATATGTAATGTACAGTAATGTTCTAGAAAGTATTGACTCATGAATGAACTGACTCATTGTATGATATCACGTCCTAGTAATGGTTCTAGTATCTTCCTGAACTACCCATATGGTAGCTTACTAGTAATCTAAGTGGTACGTATGGACATGGATGTATACCCTTGCTACCCAAGGGCATGGGATGAACTGGAAGGACCTTTT
This sequence comes from Lactuca sativa, assembly GCF_002870075.4. NCBI lineage: Eukaryota > Viridiplantae > Streptophyta > Magnoliopsida > Asterales > Asteraceae > Lactuca > Lactuca sativa. The sequence continues at coordinate 131,553,479 of NC_056623.2, read as the reverse complement.
ATGACTTTATATGTACACATGATATATAACTAATATTAATGTTCTAGAAAGTATTGACTCATGAATGAACTGACTCATTGTATGATATCACGTCCTAGTAATGGTTCTAGTATCTTCCTGAACTACCCATATGGTAGCTTACTAGTAATCTAAGTGGTACGTATGGACATGGATGTATACCCTTGCTACCCAAGGGCATGGGATGAACTGGAAGGACCTTTTATGACTTTATATGTACACATGATATATAACTAATATTTAAACGACCTTCGGACGAGTATCCAATATCCCACAAGACCACATCTCAAGGCGCGAAAAGGAAATAGGGTGGATAGCCTTCCTAAGTCTTTTAAACATTTCTTATATAACTATACATATAGAGGCATGCAATTTATAATGTAAGAGCATAAATAAGTTTGGTAAAACATTTGAAACATAAATATTAGTTTAAGGAAAGATCGACTTGATGTCAATCTATAAAACAATTTGAAGGCATAAGTTGATAAAGCAATATAAGTATAAGGAACATTTGTTTGAAACACAGTGTAAATAAGTTTGAAATATGATAACCAGAGTAAGAGGTACAGTGTAATAAGGAGTTTAAAACATATAAATGTTTATAAAAATCATTTGAAGGAAACTGTTTGGTAAAACGGCTAATGAGTAGCCAAATCTTTTGAATGATGTATATTAATCACATGTGATTGATGTAATAACTAGCGTAATTCTACTTATTAATCGCATGTGATTGATATAATACTAGCATGATTCTACTTGTACCCCCCCCCCTATAAAACATTTAAAAGTAGTTTAAAACATTAGTTAAGGGGTATTAACTCACATGGAAGTTTGAAGATAGCGAGATGGAAAACCGGGCAGAGTTTCGTCTCGGGAAACGGATATTTCTCGGGAATCTCGGGAGTAAAATCGACCCTCGGGACTTGAGCAAAAAGACCAGAGCTTCGGGTTTGAACGGGCACGACAAACGAGGCAAGATCATGAGAGAAAAGAGAGAAATGAGCAAGTTTTTCGGAAAGCCTCGCATTCAATTTATAGGAAGGCTGAACCGCCTCGGTACGCGGGGCGTACGCTCGTACGCAGCGCGTACGCGTACGTCATGCATGACCGAAGCCTCGACTGCCTCGGCTTCGGATGGGACGGGTCGGTGGGGAGGCGGGTCGGATGGGACGGCGGGTCGGATGGGACATCGGGTCGGACGGGTCGGTCGGACGGGTCGGAAACCTCGGATAGGGCGATGTGGACGATCCGAGGCCCTTGATCTGAGTACGTGGGGCGTACGAAGGTACGCAGGGCGTACTTCGGTCCTATCCGATGACTCCCCTTCGGATAATACCGAGAGTTTATAAATAAATTTATATTTATATTAAATAAACTTCTAAAATTCATATCTCCCTCATACGAACTCCATTTTTGACGTTCTTTATATCCACGCGAAGGTGAGACCAAGATCTACAACTTTCGTTTAGATTCCGTTGGCAAATTCCGAAATTATTTTTATTATTTATTTAATAAAATGACGTGTTTAAAGAATTTCTTCAAAAATTCATAACTTCTTCATCCGAAGTCAGATTTTAGGGTTCTTTATATGTAAGAAAACCTTGATACGATTCCCACTACTTTAATTAACCCAAATAAGATTTTAGGAAAATTATATTTTGATCTAGATTTGATCGGTTTTACATTACATTGTCTCGAAATATCGGGTTGTCACATCATCCCCCCGTTAGAAGGAATTTCGTCCCGAAATTAGAATTTAAGCAAGGAAGTATGCACGAATGATCGAGTCGTGAGGAGGAAACTTCCTAATCGATTGGTTCTAGCGCACCTAAGTGATAACGGGTTCTCGGTTGGCATTCCAACGAACCTTCACTAACTGGCGATGGCGTTTCTTCGTCCGCTTGACCTCTCGGTCGAGGGTCACTATGGTTCTAATACGAAGGCGAGGATCTCTCCGATTGGACTTGCAAGAGTCCTAACGGAAAGGTATGGTTTCACGATCGAGATGCGAAGAGTAGAAAGGACGTTACTGAGTTCGCGGAAAAGGTCTAGTTTGTGAGAGGCACATGACCGATTCTGATAATAATCTCGAAGGTCCTGTCTAACTTGGATTTAGCTTTCCACGCTTTACGAAGCGTATTAAGTCATTCCCAGAGTGTGTTATCCTAAAGAACTTGGTCACTCACTTGGAATCTCAAAGGTTCCTTTTCTTGCGTAACTTCCCAGTCAAAGGCCACCCCTTGCTGGGTCAAAGTCGTACATGTTTTTGTAGCTTGCGAGGAGTTCTGAATGAACTAAGGCGGTAGGTCGGTAAGACCTAGAATCTAACGAAAAACTATTGGCGTCTCTGGTGTCGATAAATGCTCAACGGTTTTTGACAAATTGAAAGAGTACTCAAAATTTCTCACAATACTAACAGTGTGCCCTAGAAATTTGACTCTTCAATTTCAAAACTCGTGCCTAGAGAACTTTGCTAAAAGTTCCTCTGTAGGAATGTTACCATGGGCTTTCTTCTTACTACGAGGGTAGATACATAAGTCATTACATGGAGAAATGACGACTGATCCCAGTAAAAAAGACGTAACTCTATTTATTTAGCTCATGAAAACTATGGGCGTATTGGTCCTATCCGAAATGTATCACTACGAACTCAAAGTGTCCGTATCGAGTTCAGGAGATAGTCTCCCGGACATCCTCCCCTAACACTCGAACTGGTGATATTTGGATTCCAGATCATCCCTGGAAGTAGTTTCTTTCCTTGCTTTTGCTCAACCATTTTGTCTATGCGAGGCAGAGATAACGATTTCTATGAAAATCTTGACGGAGTCCTCGATATCCGAGGCACATACGTTGCAATCCGTCGATCTCCGCGAGAATATGACTGGGGTTCTCTAGGGTGAGAAGCCTAGTCTTCTAATTCTCTTTCTGTGTAGTTTGTCAAGTGGTTTGTACAGTTCTGGTATCTCCGAGGGTGTTTAAACTATAGGGCGATTTGTTTTCGGGAGTCGTACTAGGTTCTAAGTTTGTTCACATGACGATGTGATTACTCGTATACTTAGGCAGTTCTCCGTCCGGAAGTCCATTTTAGAATTTATACAGGGCTTCACGATCACAATCTCGTGTATACGAGTCGTATATAATTAAGATTGAAAAGGTAGTCGAATAACTGATTCTTCCTTACCCTCACATCCCATCCGGGAACAGAAGTTAAAGTGGAATCATCAATTCTAAACCTATAGAACCTTGATTATATATCACTCTTATGCATACATTTCTCAGTGATAGATCAATCGTAAAAATCCTAGGATTGAACTTGACGTACTGCACGAGTCGTACTTCGGAGATTTCTTCGGAAAGAAAGTAACTAAGTGGTACTCCTGGCATGAGTACCACAGTGTTCTGATATGACGGCTTCGCTGGAAAAATGATCTAGAAGAAAGAGATGTATGTATGAAGCTGTTTTGGCATCGATCAAATTGAATCTGATTGTATGATAATGTCGGAATCATACAGAAACTTTAAAGACATTAGAATTAAACATAGATTATTACAGACAAAACACAACTGTGCAACCATGAACAAAGTTACAGTACTTTAGATTTACCGTAAGACTATTGCTGCGAATAAGATATATTACAAAAGACTAGTATACGCAGCACGAGAATTCCTATACAGACAGGGTCTCGCAAAAGGTAAGACTCTAGTTGCACTAGTTCTAGATAGTTTATAAGTCTGTTACAATGAAACGCCCAAATTACATTTAACGTGGTTCCGGGGGTAGGCTCTCCTGCAGCTGTGATCCTGAGAATTTTCCCATCTGCGCCAGAGTTCTTTGCTATCGGGCAATCTTTCTTGAAGTGCCCTACCTCACCGCATTGGTGGCATGACTGGCTAGTACTAGCCTTGGGGACGGGATTGCGGTGTTTAGCCAATGTTACGTGGACACGAGTGCCTTCCTCGTTACTCCACTTTGAAAATTGCTTCTTAAATCGCTCGGTGCTATAACAAATCTTGTGTGCAGGTTTAGTCCCGATGAAAGGGACTTGAGTGATGGGTCGCGCTGGTGCTCCACAGTTACGAGCATGGTGCCCTATGTTTAGGCAATTGCAACACTGCATCTCATGGCAAGCCCCATGATGATGGAAACTACACTTATCACACTTTGGGAGTTTTCCCTCGTATGACCTGCTCGGTACTGGGATGGCAGGGGTTTCCACTTGCTGCTGTTGTATAGCCAGCTTTTGGGATCTTTTGCGTTCCTTCCGGGCTTGACGCTTTCGTTTCTTGTTTTCTGTTTTTCGGCTTTGCGAGTCTGTGACTGTTACCGTTTGACGACCTCCTGGATGGATACCACGATTGGAAACTTCGTTCCCATCAGTTGCATTGACTGCGCTGTTAGCGCTACGGTGTGCAAGGACCGCGGTTACGGCAGCCACCACGGCAGCTGTAACTGTTGTTTGAAAGGTAGCGGCGTCCATAGGAAAAGTGGGGGTTTCGCTGGTCGACTTATTGTTTCTGGATGACGACATGATTCTGTAATGCGAAAAGTAAAGATTTTGTGAGCGATTTTGGTTGACCCTGATGTACTTAGATTGTTCATGTAAAGAGTACGACGATGTTCTCGAAAGTTTGACCTACATCCCTATGATGCAGTCCTAGTAATGAGTAGAGGTAAGTTCGTAGAATGGTCTCAAGACGTTTGTTGTACTAGTTGAGGTATCGTGGGTTGGTGAACAACAAAATCCAACCACTGAAAGAGACTTGGAAATGTCTCCGTATCTAACTGGCTATGGTCTAATGACTTAACTAAAGCAGGTTTCAGATAGACTCCAATAAGAGTATGATAAGAGTACTTGAATGAAGGAAATGTCACAAAAGTTAGCCGGCTGACACTATCTTGGATATTTACGACGTAAAGGTTTAGGAAAATGACCTTGTAAGGGTCTTACATCATATCCACAGGAGATAGTTTCCTGATAGCATAAAGACTTAACTAAAGTACTTACGGTACAAGATAATTTCATAGAAAATGCCACATCAGGCATAGACAGAAAAATGCGATTCTTCTTTATAACGAAATAAAGTAAAGCGTCTACTACTGGCGATGGTCATCCCTCTGGTGAACCCTCAGTTCAGCCAATTGACGTTCCATGTCAAACGGGTGTCTTTCGCACACCATCTGGCGTACTCGGGGCTCTATTACATCGGCTCGTGATTCAGCCAGTGGTTGCAGCAGGGTTTCATGGTTTCTCTCTGATCTCTCGTGAGCATCTTCTAGATGAATGGTGTAGAGGGTATGCATTCTAGCATAGGTGACTACTTCTGTAATCTGATGTAGGGCTGTCCTTCCTTGAATCTCATTTTGGCCTCTCTGCGGACCAAGATTGGCAAGACTGTATCTGTTGAGCCCCCATTTTTTAAGTCTTAAAAGCTTCGGTCGCCATCAAATAGCATAAACTGATCTTATCCTTGGCTCCCTGTTTCCAAGCATTCCACTCACTCAGGGTCGGGCCATGAAAAGCCGGACGAGGGTTAGGAATTGGAAAGGAGCTGCTTGGGGTAGGTTCTCAACCTCTGGTTCGGAGTGAGCATCATACGAAAAGTCTTCATCATGGTGATCATCCAAGGGGATAGGATGATCATTCACTGGTTCTTCTCCAAACTAACCAGCTATGACTTCGTTCGGAAGATGCTGGTTGCTGAGGGGATGGAGTCCAGCTATGATTTCTATGCGAGAATTTAGGGTAAGAGGATAATTATTAGACGAACTAGCTAGATAATTATTTAGAAAACCTTCATTAGTTACATCGCTATTTGTGAAGTGCATACCAGCTATGTGTAATCTAAACAGGATAGACCTTCGAATAAGTGACCTTAATTCCAAATTCACACAGAATAGGGTAAGGAAAAATTATCACCGATTCTAAGTCTATAACATCCTAATTACATATAGCCTCAGTGTATCCACTTAGCAACTATCAACTTAATAGTGAAGATCTCGTTTTAATTCTCAAATATAAAGTACTTATAGTAACACCAAATACTCCTATAGTATTTTAATTTTAATGTTATGTTCTATTGTTCTCATTGTGGTAGGGTTGGTAAGATTTTAGCATTGTCGCAACCACACACTTAAACTTAGGCACATGCTAGTCAACCCTCGGATAATATAGGCGATCAGGCTATATCTTCCCAGTTTTGACCATATGTCTCTAAGCCCACTTGTGTTGCCCAACAATCGTAATTCTTTTGTACTGTCCTAGTGACACTGATTTTAGTATGAATTAAGCACGTATACTTACTTAAATATTTTACTATTTAAAGTATAAACTCTTGGTCAGAGTATTTTTAATCCCTTATGTATTTATAGTTAGTATATCTTTTACAGGTTGATATACTTAATTCGCTATAAACAATGCTCTGATACCAATCTGTCACACCCCAAAACCGAGAACGGCGGAAACGTTCTGGGGCGGAGGACGTCATGTATAATATCAACAACAATGTAAAGTAGTAAACAAGCAACAACATCATCCATTGCATTAATAAAATAATTATTATACAATTGTATTCTGTCAAATTTTGATAAACACTAAAGCATAAATCAAAATGAAAGATATGTCTTGAACAAGCTCCATCTTCCTTTCTCCTTGCATCGGTACCTTTCTATGCTGACCTGAGGATACAAGTAATTTTGAAAGCGAGTATCAGCTTTGAAGCTGGTGAGATCATAAGTATTTAGTGTCTTAATTTGCATGTAAGAATTTTGTAAGTCTATGTATTGTAAGAATTTGAAAGTGTATATGGATTGTAAGTGTTGGAAAAACCCTAGAATCCCTATGATTCCTTCTAGTATATGAAGGTGTCTTCTACCAAGACCTAACTGTTCTGTGTGTGTGTCTCTTTTAAGAGTATGTATCTTTCCAAAGTATAACTATCATTATCCTAAAATATAGCTTGTACATTTATGTTTAAGTGAGGTTATCACTAAAAATATGTAATGGAAAACTCAACGTAGTACTAAATCGTAGCTCTAAAAGGACTACTACCGTACTAACTACCTTGAACCAGATTTTAGGCTAAGGCATTCTGTGATAAATTGCACCATACTATCGACTGATAACAACGACATAAAGAACGGTTGTAATAACGGAATGACGTTTGGCACCCGTAGACCTGCAGGTCCAGCTGTTGCTAGCAGCAAGGTGTAGGATTTTCAATCCAGCATATATCTATACACAAACTCATACTACGGACTGGTTCATCGACATAAGAATGGTCGAAATAAGGTATGACGTTTGGCACCCGCAGACCTGCAGGTCCCACTGTACCTAGCAGCAAGGTGTAGGATAGTCAATCCATTATAGAATCTTTGCGCAAACTCAACGCTCCCCCTCCAAGAGACTCTGACCGCAACTCAAGTCATGAGATTTTAAGTCATGCTTCGATTTAAATCCCAGAATTAACGTATTCTCGTATATGTAATGCAATGAACTGTTCTAGCTGTAATGTACGTGCTCTCTACCTAGCAAGTATAGTAATGTAAACGTTCTAGTATAGTTGTATATGTTCTCGTTCTAGTATAGATGTATATGTAATGTACAGTAATGTTCTAGAAAGTATTGACTCATGAATGAACTGACTCATTGTATGATATCACGTCCTAGTAATGGTTCTAGTATCTTCCTGAACTACCCATATGGTAGCTTACTAGTAATCTAAGTGGTACGTATGGACATGGATGTATACCCTTGCTACCCAAGGGCATGGGATGAACTGGAAGGACCTTTTATGTCTTTATATGTACACATGATATATAACTAATATTTAAACGACCTTCGGACGAGTATCCAATATCCCACCAGACCACATCTCAAGGCGCGAAAAGGAAATAGGGTGGATAGCCTTCCTAAGTCTTTTAAACATTTCTTATATAACTATACATATAGAGGCATGCAATTTATAATGTAAGAGCATAAATAAGTTTGGTAAAACATTTGAAACATAAATATTAGTTTAAGGAAAGATCGACTTGATGTCATTCTATAAAACAATTTGAAGGCATAAGTTGATAAAGCAATATAAGTATAAGGAACATTTGTTTGAAACACAGTGTAAATAAGTTTGAAATATGATAACCAGAGTAAGAGGTACAGTGTAATAAGGAGTTTAAAACATATAAATGTTTATAAAAATCATTTGAAGGAAACTGTTTGGTAAAACGGCTAATGAGTAGCCAAATCTTTTGAATGATGTATATTAATCAGATGTGATTGATGTAATAACTAGCGTAATTCTACTTATTAATCGCATGTGATTGATATAATACTAGCATGATTCTACTTGTATTCCCCCCCCCCATAAAACATTTAAAAGTAGTTTAAAACATTAGTTAAGGGGTATGAACTCACATGGAAGTTTGAAGATAGCGAGATGGAAAACCGGGCAGAGTTTCATCTCGGGAAACGGATTTTTCTCGGGAATCTCGGGAATCTCGGGAGTAAAATCGACCCTCGGGACTTGAGCAAAAAGACCAGAGCTTCGGGTTTGAACGGGCACGGAAAACGAGGCAAGATCGTGAGAGAAAAGAGAGAAATGAGCAAGTTTTTCGGAAAGCCTCGCATTCAATTTATAGGAAGGCTGAACCGCCTCGGTACGCGGGGCGTACGCTCGTATGCAGCGCGTACACGTACGTCATGCATGACCGAAGCCTCGACTGCCTCGGCTTCGGATGGGACGGGTCGGTGGGGAGGCGGGTCGGATGGGACGGCGGGTCGGATGGGACATCGGGTCGGACGGGTCGGTCGGACGGGTCGGAAACCTCGGATAGGGCGACGTGGACGATCCGAGGCCCTTGATCTGAGTACGTGGGGCGTACGAAGGTACGCAGGGCGTACTTCGGTCCTATCCGATGACTCCCCTTCGGATAATACCGAGAGTTTATAAATAAATTTATATTTATATTAAATAAACTTCTAAAATTCATATCTCCCTCATACGAACTCCATTTTTGACGTTCTTTATATCCACGCGAAGGTGAGACCAAGATCTACAACTTTCGTTTAGATTCCGTTGGCAAATTCCGAAATTATTTTTATTATTTATTTAATAAAATGACGTGTTTAAAGAATTTCTTCAAAAATTCATAACTTCTTCATCCGAAGTCAGATTTTAGGGTTCTTTATATGTAAGAAAACCTTGATACGATTCCCACTACTTTAATTAACCCAAATAAGATTTTAGGAAAATTATATTTTGATCTAGATTTGATCGGTTTTACATTACATTGTCTCGAAATATCGGGTTGTCACATCATCCCCCCGTTAGAAGGAATTTCGTCCCGAAATTAGAATTTAAGCAAGGAAGTATGCACGAATGATCGAGTCGTGAGGAGGAAACTTCCTAATCGATTGGTTCTAGCGCACCTAAGTGATAACGGGTTCTCGGTTGGCATTCCAACGAACCTTCACTAACTGGCGATGGCGTTTCTTCGTCCGCTTGACCTCTCGGTCGAGGGTCACTATGGTTCTAATACGAAGGCGAGGATCTCTCCGATTGGACTTGCAAGAGTCCTAACGGAAAGGTATGGTTTCACGATCGAGATGCGAAGAGTAGAAAGGACGTTACTGAGTTCGCGGAAAAGGTCTAGTTTGTGAGAGGCACATGACCGATTCTGATAATAATCTCGAAGGTCCTGTCTAACTTGGATTTAGCTTTCCACGCTTTACGAAGCGTATTAAGTCATTCCCAGAGTGTGTTATCCTAAAGAACTTGGTCACTCACTTGGAATCTCAAAGGTTCCTTTTCTTGCGTAACTTCCCAGTCAAAGGCCACCCCTTGCTGGGTCAAAGTCGTACATGTTTTTGTAGCTTGCGAGGAGTTCTGAATGAACTAAGGCGGTAGGTCGGTAAGACCTAGGATCTAACGAAAAACTATTGGCATCTCTGGTGTCGATAAATGCTCAACGGTTTTTGACAAATTGAAAGAGTACTCAAAATTTCTCACAATACTAACAGTGTGCCCTAGAAATTTGACTCTTCAATTTCAAAACTCGTGCCTAGAGAACTTTGCTAAAAGTTCCTCTGTAGGAATGTTACCATGGGCTTTCTTCTTACTACGAGGGTAGATACATAAGTCATTACATGGAGAAATGACGACTGATCCCAGTAAAAAAGACGTAACTCTATTTATTTAGCTCATGAAAACTATGGGCGTATTGGTCCTATCCGAAATGTATCACTACGAACTCAAAGTGTCCGTATCGAGTTCAGGAGATAGTCTCCCGGACATCCTCCCCTAACACTCGAACTGGTGATATTTGGATTCCAGATCATCCCTGGAAGTAGTTTCTTTCCTTGCTTTTGCTCAACCATTTTGTCTATGCGAGGCAGAGATAACGATTTCTATGAAAATCTTGACGGAGTCCTCGATATCCGAGGCACATACGTTGCAATCCGTCGATCTCCGCGAGAATATGACTGGGGTTCTCTAGGGTGAGAAGCCTAGTCTTCTAATTCTCTTTCTGTGTAGTTTGTCAAGTGGTTTGTACAGTTCTGGTATCTCCGAGGGTGTTTAAACTATAGGGCGATTTGTTTTCGGGAATCGTACTAGGTTCTAAGTTTGTTCACATGACGATGTGATTACTCGTATACTTAGGCAGTTCTCCGTCCGGAAGTCCATTTTAGAATTTATACAGGGCTTCACGATCACAATCTCGTGTATACGAGTCGTATATAATTAAGATTGAAAAGGTAGTCGAATAACTGATTCTTCCTTACCCTCACATCCCATCCGGGAACAGAAGTTAAAGTGGAATCATCAATTCTAAACCTATAGAACCTTGATTATATATCACTCTTATGCATACATTTCTCAGTGATAGATCAATCGTAAAAATCCTAGGATTGAACTTGACGTACTGCACGAGTCGTACTTCGGAGATTTCTTCGGAAAGAAAGTAACTAAGTGGTACTCCTGGCATGAGTACCACAGTGTTCTGATATGACGGCTTCGCTGGAAAAATGATCTAGAAGAAAGAGATGTATGTATGAAGCTGTTTTGGCATCGATCAAATTGAATCTGATTGTATGATAATGTCGGAATCATACAGAAACTTTAAAGACATTAGAATTAAACATAGATTATTACAGACAAAACACAACTGTGCAACCATGAACAAAGTTACAGTACTTTAGATTTACCATAAGACTATTGCTGCGAATAAGATATATTACAAAAGACTAGTATACGCAGCACGAGAATTCCTATACAGACAGGGTCTCGCAAAAGGTAAGACTCTAGTTGCACTAGTTCTAGATAGTTTATAAGTCTGTTACAATGAAACGCCCAAATTACATTTAACGTGGTTCCGGGGGTAGGCTCTCCTGCAGCTGTGATCCTGAGAATTTTCCCATCTGCGCCAGAGTTCTTTGCTATCGGGCAATCTTTCTTGAAGTGCCCTACCTCACCGCATTGGTGGCATGACTGGCTAGTACTAGCCTTGGGGACGGGATTGCGGTGTTTAGCCAATGTTACGTGGACACGAGTGCCTTCCTCGTTACTCCACTTTGAAAATTGCTTCTTAAATCGCTCGGTGCTATAACAAATCTTGTGTGCAGGTTTAGTCCCGATGAAAGGGACTTGAGTGATGGGTCGCGCTGGTGCTCCACAGTTACGAGCATGGTGCCCTATGTTTAGGCAATTGCAACACTGCATCTCATGGCAAGCCCCATGATGATGGAAACTACACTTATCACACTTTGGGAGTTTTCCCTCGTATGACCTGCTCGGTACTGGGATGGCAGGGGTTTCCACTTGCTGCTGTTGTATAGCCAGCTTTTGGGATCTTTTGCGTTCCTTCCGGGCTTGACGCTTTCGTTTCTTGTTTTCTGTTTTTCGGCTTTGCGAGTCTGTGACTGTTACCGTTTGACGACCTCCTGGATGGATACCACGATTGGAAACTTCGTTCCCATCAGTTGCATTGACTGTGCTGTTAGCGCTACGGTGTGCAAGGACCGCGGTTACGGCAGCCACCACGGCAGCTGTAACTGTTGTTTGAAAGGTAGCGGCGTCCATAGGAAAAGTGGGGGTTTCGCTGGTCGACTTATTGTTTCTGGATGACGACATGATTCTGTAATGCGAAAAGTAAAGATTTTGTGAGCGATTTTGGTTGACCCTGATGTACTTAGATTGTTCATGTAAAGAGTACGACGATGTTCTCGAAAGTTTGACCTACATCCCTATGATGCAGTCCTAGTAATGAGTAGAGGTAAGTTCGTAGAATGGTCTCAAGACGTTTGTTGTACTAGTTGAGGTATCGTGGGTTGGTGAACAACAAAATCCAACCACTGAAAGAGACTTGGAAATGTCTCCGTATCTAACTGGCTATGGTCTAATGACTTAACTAAAGCAGGTTTCAGATAGACTCCAATAAGAGTATGATAAGAGTACTTGAATGAAGGAAATGTCACAAAAGTTAGCCGGCTGACACTATCTTGGATATTTACGACGTAAAGGTTTAGGAAAATGACCTTGTAAGGGTCTTACATCATATCCACAGGAGATAGTTTCCTGATAGCATAAAGACTTAACTAAAGTACTTACGGTACAAGATAATTTCATAGAAAATGCCACATCAGGCATAGACAGAAAAATGCGATTCTTCTTTATAACGAAATAAAGTAAAGCGTCTACTACTGGCGATGGTCATCCCTCTGGTGAACCCTCAGTTCAGCCAATTGACGTTCCATGTCAAACGGGTGTCTTTCGCACACCATCTGGCGTACTCGGGGCTCTATTACATCGGCTCGTGATTCAGCCAGTGGTTGCAGCAGGGTTTCATGGTTTCTCTCTGATCTCTCGTGAGCATCTTCTAGATGAATGGTGTAGAGGGTATGCATTCTAGCATAGGTGACTACTTCTGTAATCTGATGTAGGGCTGTCCTTCCTTGAATCTCATTTTGGCCTCTCTGCGGACCAAGATTGGCAAGACTGTATCTGTTGAGCCCCCATTTTTTAAGTCTTAAAAGCTTCGGTCGCCATCAAATAGCATAAACTGATCTTATCCTTGGCTCCCTGTTTCCAAGCATTCCACTCACTCAGGGTCGGGCCATGAAAAGCCGGACGAGGGTTAGGAATTGGAAAGGAGCTGCTTGGGGTAGGTTCTCAACCTCTGGTTCGGAGTGAGCATCATACGAAAAGTCTTCATCATGGTGATCATCCAAGGGGATAGGATGATCATTCACTGGTTCTTCTCCAAACTAACCAGCTATGACTTCGTTCGGAAGATGCTGGTTGCTGAGGGGATGGAGTCCAGCTATGATTTCTATGCGAGAATTTAGGGTAAGAGGATAATTATTAGACGAACTAGCTAGATAATTATTTAGAAAACCTTCATTAGTTACATCGCTATTTGTGAAGTGCATACCAGCTATGTGTAATCTAAACAGGATAGACCTTCGAATAAGTGACCTTAATTCCAAATTCACACAGAATAGGGGTAAGGAAAAATTATCACCGATTCTAAGTCTATAACATCCTAATTACATATAGCCTCAGTGTATCCACTTAGCAACTATCAACTTAATAGTGAAGATCTCGTTTTAATTCTCAAATATAAAGTACTTATAGTAACACCAAATACTCCTATAGTATTTTAATTTTAATGTTATGTTCTATTGTTCTCATTGTGGTAGGGTTGGTAAGATTTTAGCATTGTCGCAACCACACACTTAAACTTAGGCACATGCTAGTCAACCCTCGGATAATATAGGCGATCAGGCTATATCTTCCCAGTTTTGACCATATGTCTCTAAGCCCACTTGTGTTGCCCAACAATCGTAATTCTTTTGTACTGTCCTAGTGACACTGATTTTAGTATGAATTAAGCACGTATACTTACTTAAATATTTTACTATTTAAAGTATAAACTCTTGGTCAGAGTATTTTTAATCCCTTATGTATTTATAGTTAGTATATCTTTTACAGGTTGATATACTTAATTCGCTATAAACAATGCTCTGATACCAATCTGTCACACCCCAAAACCGAGAACGGCGGAAACGTTCTGGGGCGGAGGACGTCATGTATAATATCAACAACAATGTAAAGTAGTAAACAAGCAACAACATCATCCATTGCATTAATAAAATAATTATTATACAATTGTATTCTGTCAAATTTTGATAAACACTAAAGCATAAATCAAAATGAAAGATATGTCTTGAACAAGCTCCATCTTCCTTTCTCCTTGCATCGGTACCTTTCTATGCTGACCTGAGGATACAAGTAATTTTGAAAGCGAGTATCAGCTTTGAAGCTGGTGAGATCATAAGTATTTAGTGTCTTAATTTGCATGTAAGAATTTTGTAAGTCTATGTATTGTAAGAATTTGAAAGTGTATATGGATTGTAAGTGTTGGAAAAACCCTAGAATCCCTATGATTCCTTCTAGTATATGAAGGTGTCTTCTACCAAGACCTAACTGTTCTGTGTGTGTGTCTCTTTTAAGAGTATGTATCTTTCCAAAGTATAACTATCATTATCCTAAAATATAGCTTGTACATTTATGTTTAAGTGAGGTTATCACTAAAAATATGTAATGGAAAACTCAACGTAGTACTAAATCGTAGCTCTAAAAGGACTACTACCGTACTAACTACCTTGAACCAGATTTTAGGCTAAGGCATTCTGTGATAAATTGCACCATACTATCGACTGATAACAACGACATAAAGAACGGTTGTAATAACGGAATGACGTTTGGCACCCGTAGACCTGCAGGTCCAGCTGTTGCTAGCAGCAAGGTGTAGGATTTTCAATCCAGCATATATCTATACACAAACTCATACTACGGACTGGTTCATCGACATAAGAATGGTCGAAATAAGGTATGACGTTTGGCACCCGCAGACCTGCAGGTCCCACTGTACCTAGCAGCAAGGTGTAGGATAGTCAATCCATTATAGAATCTTTGCGCAAACTCAACGCTCCCCCTCCAAGAGACTCTGACCGCAACTCAAGTCATGAGATTTTAAGTCATGCTTCGATTTAAATCCCAGAATTAACGTATTCTCGTATATGTAATGCAATGAACTGTTCTAGCTGTAATGTACGTGCTCTCTACCTAGCAAGTATAGTAATGTAAACGTTCTAGTATAGTTGTATATGTTCTCGTTCTAGTATAGATGTATATGTAATGTACAGTAATGTTCTAGAAAGTATTGACTCATGAATGAACTGACTCATTGTATGATATCACGTCCTAGTAATGGTTCTAGTATCTTCCTGAACTACCCATATGGTAGCTTACTAGTAATCTAAGTGGTACGTATGGACATGGATGTATACCCTTGCTACCCAAGGGCATGGGATGAACTGGAAGGACCTTTTATGTCTTTATATGTACACATGATATATAACTAATATTTAAACGACCTTCGGACGAGTATCCAATATCCCACCAGACCACATCTCAAGGCGCGAAAAGGAAATAGGGTGGATAGCCTTCCTAAGTCTTTTAAACATTTCTTATATAACTATACATATAGAGGCATGCAATTTATAATGTAAGAGCATAAATAAGTTTGGTAAAACATTTGAAACATAAATATTAGTTTAAGGAAAGATCGACTTGATGTCATTCTATAAAACAATTTGAAGGCATAAGTTGATAAAGCAATATAAGTATAAGGAACATTTGTTTGAAACACAGTGTAAATAAGTTTGAAATATGATAACCAGAGTAAGAGGTACAGTGTAATAAGGAGTTTAAAACATATAAATGTTTATAAAAATCATTTGAAGGAAACTGTTTGGTAAAACGGCTAATGAGTAGCCAAATCTTTTGAATGATGTATATTAATCAGATGTGATTGATGTAATAACTAGCGTAATTCTACTTATTAATCGCATGTGATTGATATAATACTAGCATGATTCTACTTGTATTCCCCCCCCCCCCCCCCCATAAAACATTTAAAAGTAGTTTAAAACATTAGTTAAGGGGTATGAACTCACATGGAAGTTTGAAGATAGCGAGATGGAAAACCGGGCAGAGTTTCGTCTCGGGAAACGGATTTTTCTCGGGAATCTTGGGAATCTCGGGAGTAAAATCGACCCTCGGGACTTGAGCAAAAAGACCAGAGCTTCGGGTTTGAACGGGCACGGAAAACGAGGCAAGATCGTGAGAGAAAAGAGAGAAATGAGCAAGTTTTTCGGAAAGCCTCGCATTCAATTTATAGGAAGGCTGAACCGCCTCGGTACGCGGGGCGTACGCTCGTATGCAGCGCGTACGCGTACGTCATGCATGACCGAAGCCTCGACTGCCTCGGCTTCGGATGGGACGGGTCGGTGGGGAGGCGGGTCGGATGGGACGGCGGGTCGGATGGGACATCGGGTCGGACGGGTCAGTCGGACGGGTCGGAAACCTCGGATAGGGCGACGTGGACTATCCGAGGCCCTTGATCTGAGTACGCGGGGCGTACGAAGGTACGCAGGGCGTACTTCGGTCCTATCCGATGACTCCCCTTCGGATAATACCGGGAGTTTATAAATAAATTTATATTTATATTAAATAAACTTCTAAAATTCATATCTCCCTCATACGAACTCCGTTTTTGACGTTGTTTATATCCACGCGAAGGTGAGACCAAGATCTACAACTTTCGTTTAGATTCCGTTGGCAAATTCCGAAATTATTTTTATTATTTATTTAATAAAATGACGTGTTTAAAGAATTTCTTCAAAAATTCATAACTTCTTCATCCGAAGTCAGATTTTAGGGTTCTTTATATGTACGAAAACCTTGATACGATTCCCACTACTTTAATTAACCCAAATAAGATTTTAGGAAAATTATATTTTGATCTAGATTTGATCGGTTTTACATTACATTGTCTCGAAATATCGGGTTGTCACACTTTTAATCTCTAAGTTAATATATAATTAATTTAAGACTAAGACTAATTAAATAACTTAACTTCATATTAATATATTATAACTTATAATATATTAACAAACATATGTGCATAACTCTCATAAAATTATCCATAAATAGTTCGGGTGAAGTGTAACCCAAATGGACCATGCCGGGTCGGGTCAAGTATATACCAAATAAGTTATGGGCGTAGACACCTTATCCAACAGACTCCCACTTGGATAAGTCTAATAACTGTATTTGCCTATATAACTTCAGGAACCAACCAGCAATCGTAGCTCTCGAAAACTCTGTTGAACTATGAAGCGCCATTTTAAGACAAGTGATCATATAATCCTCTGTTCTCATGATATCAGCTGGACAAACACATGGAACCATGTCTTGCTTATTGTCTGGCAGTTGTTTCTCGATTTCCGATTTGTTTGACAAAGAACTTAACTGAACACATCAATTTAGTTATGACCGGGCCCGGTACATGGGTCAACACAAAATCATCGAGGGGCCCAGATATGGCTTCTATTTCTAGAAGGAACAGATAAACTTCGACTCATATGCTTGTTCTACTACTTGTTGAATTGCACCCAAAGGCACGTTTTATAACATCAAGTTACTGATGCGTTTACGTGCAATCAATGCACAAACAACTTATAGGTAACAACTCATATCTCTAGGTTTGAAGACTTATATGATATTATCGTCTCACGATCACTCGAGATAAATTCCATGAAGTGATACAAGTGAGCATGGGTTTATACCAATACTCATAGCTTATGGGTACTCATGAACGTTGCAACAACCATTGCCATGTCTAAACACCTTTAGCCATCTACAAACCCAATTCATGACAATATTGATTCATACCTACTTCCGACGTATGACCGATTGTGGAGGTTTGAATAAATTAATTATAATAGGAAGTCAAAACATGCAAAACTGAAAAAACAGTAAATAACTGACAATAATAGTAACACTTTACTCATAAATAAATCACAAATTTTATTCTTCATCAAACGTTGATTACATTTTACAAGTTTCAGAAAAGGCTATCTAATCTGTAAGACTAATATCGTCCCTCAGCCCGATGCGCCTCACATGCTGGAAATGCTTAACCCTCGTTAGTCCCTTCGTAAGGGGATCTACAGGGTTCTCATCTGACGACATCCTCTTTGCCACGAGGAGTCCTTCTTCAATCTTGTGTCTTATGAAGTGATATTTTCTGTCAATGTGTCGGGATCTGCTATGATCTCTTGGTTCCTTGGCTAAGGCAACCGCACTATTGCTGTCACAGAAAATCTCCATAGGCTCCTTAATAGCTGGTACAACTCCAAGGTCTCCGATGAAGTTCTTCAGCCATATCGCCTCCTTCGCTGCTTCACTCGCTGCTATATACTCTGATTCACAAGTCGAATCAGCCACCGTCTCCTGCTTGGAACTCTTCCAAGAGATTGCCCCTCCATTTAAGGTAAAGACCCTGCCCGACTGAGAGCGAAATTTATCCCTATCAGTCTGAAAACTAGCATCACTATACCCTAATACTCTCAAGTCATCACTCCCACCAAGGGTAAGGATCCAATCCTTAGTCCTCCGCAGGTACTTGAGAATGTTCTTTACCGCGGTCCAATGAGCCTTGCTAGGGTTCCCCTGATACCTGCTGACCATGCTCAAAGCAAAGGCCACATCAGGGCGGGTACAAGTCATAGCATACATGATCGAGCCAACAGCGGAAGCATACGGTAATTGGCTCATCTCAGCTATCTCTACCTCTGTACTCGGACTCTTAGTCTTACTCAATTTGGCATTGCTTTGGATCGGTAAATCTCCTTTCGTGGAATTCTGCATGTTGAACCTTTTCAACACCTTATCCAAGTAGATACTCTAGCTAAGTCCAATTAGTCTTTTACTCCTTTCTCTTAATATCCTTATCCCTAGGATATAGGCATCTTCCCCTAGGTCCTTCATAGCAAAACACTTCCCAAGCTAGGACTTAACCTCCTGCAAGGTTGGGATATCATTTCCTATAAGTAGTATGTCATCCACATACAGTACCAAGAAGCTAACTATACTCCCACTAGCTCTGACATACACGCAAGGCTCATCTTCACTTCTCGAGAAGCCAAACTCTTTGACCTTCTCATTGAAACAAAGATTCCAGCTACGAGATGCTTATTTTAATCCATAAATGGATTTCTCAAGCTTGCATACCCTATTAGGGTACTCTGCACTGACAAAACCCTCTAGCTGATTCATGTACACATCCTCAGCCAACTTTCCATTAAGGAAAGTAGTTTTGACATCCATTTGCCAGATTTCATAATCATGAAATGCAGCAATGGCCAGCATAACCCTAATAGACTTAATCTTTGCTACCGGCGAGAAGGTTTCATCATAATCAATACCTTGAGTCTGAGTAAAACCCTTCGCAACCAATCGAGCCTTATAAGTATGCACTTTTCCTTCCATGTCAGTCTTCTTCTTGAAGATCCATTTGCACCCGACTGTTTTACGGCCTGGTACATTGTCAACCAAGTTCCAAACTTGATTGTCATACATGGACTGTATCTCGCTGTCCATAGCCTCCTTCCACTTAGCAGACTCTGGGCCTGCCATGGATTCCTTAACACTACTAGGTTCATCCAAATTTACCAGTGTACTATCGCTGATAAA
>NC_056623.2:129845532-130029376 GCF_002870075.4 Lactuca sativa | reverse complement strand
TTTTGTTTTGTTTCGATTTTTTCGAGGATTCCAAATGTTGTTTCTAACCGTTTGATTTTGGGGTTTCTTAGCGTTTTCCGCACTGTGATTCGTTTTGAGAATACCATCGATATCTCGCCACAATTTTAATTTTTGCGCCATGTTTTAATATCAGAGTATCGTTTCTCTCGCCATCACTTTATTATCATGACGTTATATTTGGACATAAAGCATCTTTTTATTTTTGATTTTTGTTATTGTTCGAAGCTTAGTTCGTGTCGTTATTGTTGGTATTTTTTGATTTTGAGGTTTTACTGTTCTGGTTGAATGTTGTTGTTTCGTTATTAGTTTCGACTGTTTGATTTGTTTGTTTGTTGTTGGTTTGAGATTATTGTTTGATTCTGTATTGTTAATATGATCACAATGATAGAACAGTTCAAAATGTTAATTTTGATGAATGTGCTTACTGCGCATGAAAGAACTATTGGAGGAAGATAGGTCAATCTGGATTATTTTAGCCATCACTTCACCCTATAGTAGAAACTAATGTTCATCTTAACACCACGTTATCTTATATGTTGGATCCTCAACTTCTTAAGCATTTCAGACAGTTTGATGCTCTCAATTATGTAACTATGTTTGCATGCACGTCTTAGTCAAATCTTACCTCATCTAATACTTTAGGTATTCATTCATCTAGATAGATCATGCATCATCATATGTCACCTTACTTGTCATCCTTTGTTTCTTTGTCTTTTGATGATCCATTTCAGTCATGTCTACTAACTTTACATTTATGTAAATAACGGGTGATGGTTTAGTTGTCACTCCCGTATGTATCTCTTAATGATCTCTATTATAACTTTTTGGTTATTAGAGTTTAAAATGTTTCCTTGTTAAACTTACAAAAATAATTACTCTTTGGGGTATAACGTTCTAAACGACATAGTTTTAAACAAAATTAAATACAATTTCATTTTCTATTAATTTTGTTTTAATAGAATACCATTGAATTGAGTTAAATTACGGAATGAAAAAGATCAATTATTTATGTTTTTATTGCACAACATCATTGAAGTTTATAAGGAAAGAAAAAAATCAATACTTTTTAAAAAATATAACTCAGACATTTTGTCGTTCGATCGAAAAACTACATCAAATGATTTTTGAAAAACTTGATTGAGTTACTGCATGTTTTTCTTTTATATTTTATTCCATTAGTTTTTATTTAAAACTTAGTAGGGTTAATTAAATGGTCATGACTTTAATGCCTGAAGTTCTTATACACAACAAAGAAAAAGAAAATAAATTTGATTGGTCAATAAGTCTCATGATTTAGGAAGAACAGTAAAATGAGATATCCTAATTAGTTTAGATATATATGGGATCAAACTACAAAGTGTAGAGGGTTTTATATATAAGTTCAGGCACATAATAGCCACATATTCCCTAAGCTCTCTCTCTCTCTCTCTCTCTTCTATATATATATATATATATATATATATATATATATATATATATATATATATATATATAGATATATATATAGAGAGAGAGAGAGAGAGAGAGAGAGAGAACAAGTCAAAGAAGTCGAAGAAAACTGATATTGGGTCTTCGGGTACGAAGGTTAAGCAATCCAGTTCCTCAAAAAGTCCAAAGTAGGTTCCAGTTATCGAAGCTGAGCCAATCCAACCGGAGCCTGTTATTCCTGATACTCAGTTACCTGAAAAGGATGTCATTCCTTCGAAGACTAGTGTATTTCGAAGAACTAAGATGAAGTCGAAGTCAAAGCACAAGCCTCGCTCATCTCTTAAGAACGTTGTTCGTAAACCTCAAGTATCACATCAAGGGGTGATTTTCCGTGAAATTCCTGTCCCTGCTTCTCCTTCTTCGAAGAAGTGATTGGCTGCTGACATGGCAAAACACATCTCACAGAAGAAGTAGTGTAGGGTGATTCTTTCTTCAGACTCTACTGCAGATGAGGGTGAGATTATTCCTGAGACACCTGAGGCAGTTTTGATTAAAGATTCTTCTCATGTGGATACTTTTGTTAGTACACCACCCGAAGCTTCGATTGCTAAAACAGTTACCACGGAGGCACGAACTTCAGACATCCCTATAAACGTATTTGATATGGATAAAAATGTCATCATATGTGAGGACAATTTGAATAAAGCATCACAAGGTACACCTTCGTAGGTTGTTTTAAATTCTTTCATTTCTTTTCCTTAACAGATTACCCCTATTGTTCCTATAACATCCACAACAGATTCTCCTACTTTTTCCAATATTATTTCACATCCTTTCACCAGTCTTTTTTCTTCACAATTAACTGATCCACCAACCACTACTTCTTCGATAAAAGATTCATTCATGGAATCGGAAAATGAGTCTGAAGGTTTTGGGGGAACCTTTTAGAATCTGGAATTTGATGAGGAGGAAACTGACTTCCCAGATCATATGCTCATGACGATGAAACAGTTCAAAATCTGGAATACGAAGCTTAATTCTATTCTTCAATCTCAAGCTGACCTTGGGGGTGGTCATTCTGTATCAAGCCTTGAAGTTGATGGCATGCTGTCCTTACTTGAAGGGAGATTAACCACAAAAGTCTCTGGAATGTTGAGAGATTCAAAGTCTCGTTTGATGGAAAAGGTTGATCTTTGTGATCAAAATAATGAGTTCAGAGTGAATTCTCAGAAGTCTGGATTTGCATCTGACTTGAAGGAATTAAAAATGGTGGAAAAAGAAAGGGATGTGTTATTTGTTCAAGATGTAAAGAAGGTGAGAGAACATGTAAACTTTAAACTTCAGGAACTACGGGAAGACATGGAGAAAGAAATTTATGTTGTTTGAAATGAGTTTGATTCCATCAACAAGAAGGTGGACATTTTTTCTGAGGCAGTAACGAAGTTTGCAAAGCTATACGAAAGTCTGAGCTCTCAGATCGCTCAGCTTTCAACCAATGACTACAAAAATTTCTTGGAGGTGTTCGAACTCTTGAAGGAGCTTAAAAGTCATTCTTCTAAACCTACTTCGTCTGTGCTATCTTCGGAAGATCTGATCCAAAATTTTTCTAAATTTGAAGAATTACTTGTCCAACAACTAGCTCCTTTATCACGTATCTCCAGCCTTCTTCCAACTACTTATGCCCCACCTGCAAGCACAGGGGTGCAAGGGGGAGAAAAAATATCATCAGGTTCGAAGACTAGAGGAGAGGATTCGAAAGTCGTGGGGAAGGTTTTCTTTTCGAAAATCCCAACAACAAAACCGGAAATGGCAATAGCTGGTATAATCACCTCAACAGTTGTAACAACTGTGCCAATCACGAAACCAAAAGGAATTGTGATTGGTAAAACTGCTGACATTGGTGGAAGTGCTTCAAAGCCAAAAGTTGATGTCACTATGTCTGGCTCAAAATCAAAAGGTAAAGAAATTTTAATTGAAAATTATAAGGAGGAAAAGAAAGCAGAAGTAGAGGTTGAAGTCGAGAAAATGAGAATGATACATAGTATTATGACTCAAAGGGCCAGTGACCCTCCGTGCTTGAATAAGGGTGATCCTACGAAGCATTACAATTACGAAAAGATTGAAGCCAAAGTTACATCCAATCACATGTATGTATTTGAAATGAAACCCAAGCAGAGCTACATTGTCACAAATACAGATGCAGGACAGCTGGATTTCCCTATAAATGAGATGATGTTTATCATGCCTCAAATTAAAGCTGAAAGCAAATTTAAGGAGAATGATGAAGGAACACACATGAAGATCAAATTTCATGTTGTTCTTGCAAATCCTTCTGAGGAGGTGTGGTCTTTAATGAAGATCAAGAAATTGATAATTATAAAGAAGGATGTGATCTTCGAAGACACAGTCCAAAATCTGAAATACACAGTAGTGAGGGCGAATGGCAGTGTATATGAATTTACAATTGCAGACTTTCCATTGATAAACTTGTATGATCTTATACAAGTTGCATTGATTCTGAAGGAAATATCTTTTTATTATCTACAAAACACTGAGCCAGATGAATTCATGTTGGGAGTGACTCACATCAAAATCTTCATCGAAAACTATTATGAATGTCTTGCAATGACAGATGTGGAGTTAGCTACAACGAAGGGTCTTGAAATTACTGCTCTAATGAATCCTTCGAAGACACAAGCAGAACTTAAGAAGTATGTTGATGGGGAAATCTGGTTGAAACCTTTTGTTTTAGTCTTTTCTAGAAAGGATAAGTCGGGTAGATCGAATAAATTTTTGTTTCAAGCTGCTGAAGTAGAAAGATCTTCGACTTTGCAATATAGGAACTTAATTGTTCGTATGAATCATTGCAAGAAGAATAATGAGGGAGACAAGAAGGATCATAAGAAGATAATAAACTGGTATACAGAATTACAAAGAGTTATTCTGTATTCAATCCAACTTCTTACAAATTGATGTCTTCAACTCTGATTACAAAGGGGGAGATTGTAAGGGTATTTTGAGTTGTAATGAGTCAAAGCCTTTTGTACTCTTCGTATGGTTTATAATGTATTTTACTAAGGCAGTTTTATTCGAAGCTTAAAATGTTTAGTCCTTAGTATATTTTTTGTACGCTTGTGATATCCTATAAATAGGATCATTTACTAGAGTTACAAAGTATAACACTTTATCCTCTCTCTGTAAAAGTTACGAAGCGTAATAAAGCTGAAGTGAAAAATCTTATTTACATCGGTGTTCAATCTTACTTTCTTTTCTGAATTGGTACTCTGATTAATATTCAGACTCGATTCATTGATTCATCAAATATGTTAAGTCACATGTTGCAAAGGTTAAATAATCTCATAGCGATGGATTTGACTCTATAGCGCAACTCTCGTTTGAGTCCAACTGTTGTAGGTTCGAGTCTTTATGAAGGATTATCTAAGCTTTGCGACAAGTGATTATTTGAAATTAGTTAGAGTTCTTCAGTTGCTGATGCAGGGTGAGGTCTGGAGCCTAGGAGAGGCTAGGAAGTGTTTTAGTGTGCTCGGATGTGTTGTTTAGCCAGTATTTGGAGTACTAGTTTGAGAAGGTGACCTGGAAGATTCGGGATAATTCTTGAGGAAAGTATGGATTGGTGTAGAAGGTAATATTGGGCCTGTACTACTGAAAACATAGGATCCATACTCGAATCAAGGAGAGTCTTGGAGAATCTAGGAAGCTTGTGAAATGATGATTCTTGGGTATGTTCTGATCATTTTTATGATTGCTTTTTTAGTATGGTGATCAGCACTGGAGGAGGAGATTTAGGTTCTGGTTCAAGCTCAAGTGCAGTTGCAGAGCCAATTGATAAGCGGATGCAAGATTTTATCTCATCGGAGATTACCAGCAGTATTTTGGAGTAGACTCTTATATTGTTTGTTACCATCAAGGAAGGGTTCATGTAACTCTTAGATGATTGTCTTGGAGCTTTTCGGTCCGAGATTGGAACAAGACAGTTGGATGCTTACTAGGATCTCAAGGCTTGTGGAGCCTATTTTTTGGGGACAAGGACCCTATCGCCAGATCCTTTTAGGAGGGACCAAAGGTGAATTATGCATCATTCCTTCTAGGGGATCGATTCCATGATTAGGTTTCCATTGAGGTTTCGCGAGCCTTACACGAGGATTTACCCAACATTATTGTTCATGTCACTGATAGACTGGTCGCCAGGTTTAGTTATTGGAACTCGGCCATTTAGGCGGTTGATGGGGTGGTCGAGGTGACTCAGGATCAGGAACTTAGTTTGAAGAGACAACTGGGGAAGAGAAAGCAGACTCATAATCCGACTCCAGTAGCATCATCTGAGCAGTTTGATGTTGTCATGTCTAGTGATGGGGATTTGAAGGGCCATGACGTTTGTGCAATAGGTGGAGGAACCCATAGGCATGTTTGCAACAAGTCTAAATGCGGTTGGTGTGGATGGAGGGGCCACCTTCACCAAGAATGCACTCTAGAAGTAGAACTATGCCATCATTGTCATCAGCCTGGTCATATCAAAGAAAACTATCCACACTTACTGGTTGGGGCGACTTAGGTTCCATTACAGGTACTACCGCCGGAAGGGGGAGCAAAACCATAAGAAACTATGGGTATGTATTGTATTCTCCTCTTTCGTGCTTCAAATTATTATGCTTATGATTCAATGTTAATGTGTATAGAAAGTCATGCCCTGAATATCTAAGAATAGAAGTACTTGTATGGATAATTTACTTATTTTATTTAGAAAATTATTATCTCCCATTTTGTGTACGAAGAGCCGTGTTTAGGAAATGTTTGGTTGAGCCAGATTCGGATTTCGATGTGGGAAAAATCAACCGTAATAGATCAAGATCAAGTGAGAGAAGATTAGTAGTCGATTCGAGCTTTTGTAGTTTAACAAGGATTCAAGGAATTTGTGAGGTAGGTATGTCGAGTTCGAATGCAGAGTATGCAGGGGATTCTTTGTGGTTCCGATGCATTCAAATATGGGTCGATCATGGGTGTAATATCGGTAGTTTCCAAGTTCATATGTCATTTTTTTGGGTTTTATGTACTATATCATTCCAATGGTGCACATACAACCCTAATAGCTTTGGATCTAAGTTTTCTCTAGTTATACATGCAACAAAATTTCCAAAGCATGAAGCCTACAACTAGCATATAATATTGATATAAATACTAGTTAGAAGATTACCTCATGTTGTAGCTTGTTGAATTTGGTCTTTCAAGAGCCTAGCACCTCAACTGTGATGATTGAAATGTATTACAACAAAGCAAGAACAAGTGGAGGACTTTGAGAGAAAAGTAAGGAGACACAAAATCATCCAATTCTTTGTAAAGTCATAAGTCCAGGATTTTTCCTTAGGGGTTACAAATACATATGGTAGAATTCCAAGAGTCATATGTTGGATATAGTGTCTAAGTCCATAACTTTATTCGGTATGTACTTGACCCGACCCGACATGGTCCATTTGAGTTGCATGGCATTGCAATACTTGGATAGAATAAATGAGAGAATAAGGCACTTATGATTATTAATATATTATAAGTTCTAATATATTAATAATAGTATTAATTAATTAGTATTGATCAAGTATTAATCTAGTATTACTTTGGTGATCAAAATGAGACTAATTAAATATATAGGGTTGATTATGACAATCATCAATTCTTTTATGGTGGATTAATGATCCATGGTTTATGGGTTATGTATGTAACCATTTAGAGCTCCATGGATAGTCCATGGGAGTTAAAAACCCATGGGTCATGAAAAATGAAGAGTCATGACAATTATGGGTCTTCATGATGAAACCCTAATTGTGACACCACTATAAAAGGGACCCTTTGGCTAGCAAAATCGGCACCTAGTGTTACTAGAGAGGGCATAATCGATTTTTGAGTGCTAGAAGTATTCTCTCAAGTTATTCCAACTTTTGTGGTGTTGTGTGAAGCATTTGAGGAAAAACATTTGGGGTGTTAGGCTCACAAAGTCTTGAAGGAATCCAAACAACAACAAGGTATGTATTTCTACTAGTTTCTATGTTTTATGTAATCCCCATGCCATGCTAGCTAGGAAATAACCTTGAAAAGAAATTTGCATGTATATAGAGAAAACATAGATTCAAGGTTATTAGGGTTGCATGTACACTTAGGAAGTGTTAGAATGCTCAAAACCCATCATCATATGTAACCATTATTCTTACACATAGGCTCATGATCCATAAATTATCTGGAGTAATATTTCATGGACTTTCACATAAGCATAGTCCATTACAAATTAACGATGGATCATTAGCACAAACCAAATGTCTCATTGATTTACATAATCAGTCCCTGTTAATTTACTTAGTCTCATTTGATCTCTAAATTAATTCCATATTAAATATTAATCAATACTAATTAAATAATATGATTTCTCATTTGATCTCTAAATTAATTCCATATTAAATAATATGATTGTAACTTGAGTGACATAGTCTTTAGAAAGTTAATAACACTTGTCAAATGTAGAGTAAGATGTTTCCTATTCTTGTACATTTGAGATTGGTAAGTTGTGATGTTTTGGATAAAACAAAGACCAGCTAAGACCAATAGTGAGAAGTGTTTAACTTGATAAGAATCCGCACTAGCTCTAGAATATTTGTTTTGTCAAGGAATGGTTCTTGACAAAGAGAAGTCATATATGTCAAGAGGACAGTGGGAGTCTAAAAGATTCTGAAATAAGTTTCAAGAACTAATCAAGAGTTTTGTTAATCACTAGCCCACGACTTGAGATTTGTAACCTATTGTGTTGACATATTCTTATTTTTGTGTCTATTCCAGTTAAAAGTTTATTATGCTTGTGAGTTCTATGAGTTGTCAATTGTTTGCATAACAACCCGAAAGCAATGGTGGGCATTGTGCTACCAAGTGGCAAGAAATTAAGATTGAACAAGTTTAGTCCATATGAGTTTGGATTTGTCACTAACCTTGTCTTGTGATTATGGTTATGACAAATTCACATGGATAGGAACACACACACCATAAAAATCTAAGTGTCATAAGGTTTGTAATCGATTCATGAAAATGATGGTAAGGAAACTCTTTCACTAAGTAGATTTTGAGTAGATAGCAATTGTGAGAATGACAAAAGGTCTAAACATTATGATTATGGCATCCCTCTTCATAATTGTTTAGAGACACAAGTGAGCTATCTAATGAAAGGTGTGTGGTTTTGATAAAGTCTTATCAACGCAATCTAGTATCAGAAATATGAAATTCGGTAAGAAAGTCAATAAAGTATTGATTTCTAGAAGTCCAGTTGATTTCTGAGTACATGTCAAAGCTAGTGGGAGCATAAAGTGTTATGCTGGTAATCATTATGCTAGTGGGACCATGGTGATTATGTTAAGTATTGCAAGTTAGCAATGTTAATTATAGAAAACAAAAGTTTCAATTTTCTTTGAAAAGTTGTTTGCTATAATTAAGGGAGAGGATTTTATACTTCATTCCAATTCTACAAGCTTAGATTGAGTTTTATTAACTTTAGTTACGGATATATATGAATGTTATGTTGGAATTGTTCAACATAAGGAATTTCTATATATGTTGCGTTCTCAAAATTCGATTATGATTACGGCATCCCTCTTCATAGTTCGAATTATGAAAACATGACAAATAAAAATTTTATTGCATAAGTCATGTCCCATATGCTTTGGGTATAGGTCTGATTGCATGTGCTATAATATTCATCCATTCTAACTTTTCTAAATGCCTAGGGCATTAAGATGGAAAAAGGAATAGAACTGGAAACGACTAAAATGATTAAGCAAAATTGTCGAGGACAATATGAGGTTTACCAAAGATTGGTTGCTCATGGACAATTAGAAGTATAAAGTAAGGACCATATTGACATATTTTGAAAAGAGGCAACTCTTGTTCAGAAGTGATGGTCAAAATGGTAATATGGAATTGTCTCCATAGGTGGAAGTTATTCTTTGAATATGTGTAAGATTAAAGAACTTAATGCTAAGAAGGATGTTCAAAGGAATGTACTTTGAATTTGAGAATTCATTTCCATGGAATTGTTTTCCATTGGAATACTTTGTAATGTCTATTGCCATGTCTTTGTGACTTCTGTGCATAGTCATTATAAGGGGATCATTGCATATAAGTTTAGAATCTAACAGATTATAGTAAATGGCAAGAGTTTGGTATTCTTGCATTTACAACAAGGATTGGAATTGTGAAATGAGCATCATTGGAATATTATCAATTGATCTATTTCACAAAGAGAGGACCATATGTAAATATAGTATGCATACTTGGAGTATGGCATAACTGTTGTTTGGAAAAACATAGTGTGCATGCTTGGAGCATGGCACGACTATTGTTTTAATTTAAGTATTAAGTTGATAAATCGAAACATAAATAATGAGTAGTTAATATGGTGCTTAAATAAAAGGTGTTTTTATTTACACTCAAAGTGTTGGGGCCATATAAGATTAATATTATTCTTGTGTTTCACTTTGCATGTTTTGACTTCCAGAATAACTAGGTCCTTCTTCCTGAATGACTAAGTTATTCAAACAGCCCACAGTCAGTCATATGTTGGAAGTAGATATGAATCAAGAATGTCGTGAATTTGGATTGTATGATTTGTCTAAAGTGATTTAGACAATGCAATGGTTGCTACAACATTCATGAGTACTCATAAGGGCTAAGTATTGGATTCAACCCATGCTTACTTGCATTACTTCATGGAATTTATCTTGAGTGATCGTGAGATGGTAATATCATATAAATCTTCAAACCTAGAGATATGAGTTGTTGACTATGAGTTCGGTATTTATTGATTGTACGAAAATGCATTGGTAACTCGATGTTATAAAGCGTGCCTTTGTGAGTAATTCAACAAGTAGTTAGTACAATAATATCAGTCGAAGTTTATATGTTCCTTCTCGAAATAGAAGCGATATCTAGGCCCCTCGATGATTTGGTTTTGACCTATGTACCGGGCCTGGTCAGAACCTAATTGATGTGTTCAATTTAGTTCTATGTCGAAACAAATCAGAGATCGAGAAAAAAATGCTGGACAATAAGTAAGACTATGTTCCATGTGTTTGTCCGGTTGATATCATGAGAACAGAGGATTATATGATCACTTATCTTAAATGGAGTATCATCATCATCTCAGTTCCGAGAGACTTTGAAAGAGCTACGATTGGTAGTCAGATTTTGAAGTCATATTTGCAAATATAGTTATTAAACTCTTCTAAGTGGGAGACTCTCGGATATAGTGTCTAAGTCCATAACTTTATTTGGTATGTACTTGACCAGACCCAACATGGTCCATTTGGGTTGCATGGCATTGTAATACTTGGATAGACTAAATGAGAGAATAAGACACTTATGATTATTAATATATGAGTAAATTACTGAAATCGTCCCTGTGGTTTGGTCAAAATTGCACGTTTGGTTCCTAACTATTTTTTCCTCTCGGATCGTCCCTTTGGTTTGATTTTGTTGCATTTTTCGTCCTTGTAGTTTGATTTTGTTGCATTTTTCGTCCCTTACATACATAAAGTTAGGGACCAAACATGCAATTTTTACCAAACCATAGGGACGAAAAACGCAACAAAATCAAACCACAGGGACGATCCGAGTGCAAAAAGAAGTTAGGGACCAAACGTGCAATTTTGACCAAACCACAGGGACGATTTCAGTAATTTACTCTTAATATATTATAAGTTCTAATATATTAATAATAGTATTATTTAATTAGTATTGATCAAGTATTAATCTAGCATTAATTTGGTGATCAAAGTGAGACTAATTAAATATATAGGGTTGATTATGACAATCATCACTTCTTTTATGGTGGATTAATGATCCATGGTTTATGGGTTATGGATGTAACCATTTGAAGCTCCATAGATAGTCCGTGGGAGTTACAAACCCATGGGTCATGAGAAATGAAGAGTCATTACAATTATGGGTCTTCATGATGAAACCCTAATTGTGACACCACTATAAAAGGGACCCTTTGGCTAGCAAAATCGGCACCTAGTGTTACTAGAGAGGGCATAACCGATTTTTGAGTGCTAGAAGTACTCTCTCAAGTTATTCGAAGTTTTGTGGTGTTGTGTGAAGCATTTGAGACACAACATTTCGGGTGCTAGGCTCACAAAGTCTTGAAGGAATCCAAGCAACAACAAGGTATGTATTTCTACTAGTTTCTATGTTTTATGTAATCCCCATGCCATGCTAGTTAGGAAATAACCTTGAAAAGAAATTTGCATGTATATAGAGAAAACATAGATTCAAGGTTATTAGGGTTGCATGTATACTTAGGAAGTGTTAGAATGCTCAAAACCCATCATCATATGTAACCATTATTCTTACACATAGGCTCATGATCCATAAATTATCTGGAGTAATATTTCATGGACTTCCACATAAGCATAGTCCATTACAAATTAACGATGGATCATTAGCACAAACCAAATGTCTCACTGATTTACATAATCAGTCCCCGTTAATTTACTTAGTCTCATTTGATCTCTAAATTAATTTCATATTAAATCTTAATCAATACTAATTAAATAGTATGATTTCTCATTTGATCTCTAAATTAATTCCATATTAAATAATATGATTGTAACTTGAGTGACATAGTCTTTAGAAAGTTAATAACACTTGTCAAATGTAGAGTAAGATGTTTCCTATTCTTTTACATTTGAGATTGGTAAGTTGTGATGTTTTGGATAAAACAAAGACCAGCTAAGACCAATAGTGAGAAGTGTTTAACTTGATAAGAATCCGCACTAGCTCTAGAATATTTGTTTTGTCAAGGAATGGTTCTTGACAAAGAGAAGTCATATATGTCAAGAGGACAGTGGGAGTCTAAAAGATTCTGAAATAAGTTTCAAGAACTAATCAAGAGTTTTGTTAATCACTAGCCCACGACTTGAGGTTTGTAACCTATTGTGTTGACATATTCTTATTTTTGTGTCTATTCCAGTTAAAAGTTTATTATGCTTGTGAGTTCTATGAGTTGTCAATTGTTTGCATAACAACCCGAAAGCAATGGTGGGCATTGTGCTACCAAGTGGCAAGAAATTAAGATTGAACAAGTTTAGTCCATATGAGTTTGGATTTGTCACTAACCTTGTCTTGTGATTATGGTTATGACAAATTCACATGGATAGGAACACACACACCATAAAAATCTAAGTGTCATAAGGTTTGTAATCGATTCATGAAAATGATGGTAAGGAAACTCTTTCACTAAGTAGATTTTGAGTAGATAGCAATTGTGAGAATGACAAAAGGTCTAAACATTATGATTATGGCATCCCTCTTCATAATTGTTTAGAGACACAAGTGAGCTATCTAATGAAAGGTGTGTGGTTTTGATAAAGTCTTATCAACGCAATCTAGTATCAGAAATATGAAATTCGGTAAGAAAGTCAATAAAGTATTGATTTCTAGAAGTCCAGTTGATTTCTGAGTACATGTCAAAGCTAGTGGGAGCATAAAGTGTTATGCTGGTAATCATTATGCTAGTGGGACCATGGTGATTATGTTAAGTATTGCAAGTTAGCAATGTTAATTATAGAAAACAAAAGTTTCAATTTTCTTTGAAAAGTTGTTTGCTATAATTAAGGGAGAGGATTTTATACTTCATTCCAATTCTACAAGCTTAGATTGAGTTTTATTAACTTTAGTTAAGGATATATATGAATGTTATGTTGGAATTGTTCAACATAAGGAATTTCTATATATGTTGCGTTCTCAAAATTCGATTATGATTACGGCATCCCTCTTCATAGTTCGAATTATGAAAACATGACAAATAAAAATTTTATTGCATAAGTCATGTCCCATATGCTTTGGGTATAGGTCTGATTGCATGTGCTATAATATTCATCCATTCTAACTTTTCTAAATGCCTAGGGCATTAAGATGGAAAAAGGAATAGAACTGGAAACGACTAAAATGATTAAGCAAAATTGTCGAGGACAATATGAGGTTTACCAAAGATTGGTTGCTCATGGACAATTAGAAGTATAAAGTAAGGACCATATTGACATATTTTGAAAAGAGGCAACTCTTGTTCAGAAGTGATGGTCAAAATGGTAATATGGAATTGTCTCCATAGGTGGAAGTTATTCTTTGAATATGTGTAAGATTAAAGAACTTAATGCTAAGAAGGATGTTCAAAGGAATGTACTTTGAATTTGAGAATTCATTTCCATGGAATTGTTTTCCATTGGAATACTTTGTAATGTCTATTGCCATGTCTTTGTGACTTCTGTGCATAGTCATTATAAGGGGATCATTGCATATAAGTTTAGAATCTAACAGATTATAGTAAATGGCAAGAGTTTGGTATTCTTGCATTTACAACAAGGATTGGAATTGTGAAATGAGCATCATTGGAATATTATCAATTGATCTATTTCACAAAGAGAGGACCATATGTAAATATAGTATGCATACTTGGAGTATGGCATAACTGTTGTTTGGAAAAACATAGTGTGCATGCTTGGAGCATGGCACGACTATTGTTTTAATTTAAGTATTAAGTTGATAAATCGAAACATAAATAATGAGTAGTTAATATGGTGCTTAAATAAAAGGTGTTTTTATTTACACTCAAAGTGTTGGGGCCATATAAGATTAATATTATTCTTGTGTTTCACTTTGCATGTTTTGACTTCCAGAATAACTAGGTCCTTCTTCCTGAATGACTAAGTTATTCAAACAGCCCACAGTCAGTCATATGTTGGAAGTAGATATGAATCAAGAATGTCGTGAATTTGGATTGTATGATTTGTCTAAAGTGATTTAGACAATGCAATGGTTGCTACAACATTCATGAGTACTCATAAGGGCTAAGTATTGGATTCAACCCATGCTTACTTGCATTACTTCATGGAATTTATCTTGAGTGATCGTGAGATGGTAATATCATATAAATCTTAAAACCTAGAGATATGAGTTGTTGACTATGAGTTCGGTATTTATTGATTGTACGAAAATGCATTGGTAACTCGATGTTATAAAGCGTGCCTTTGTGAGTAATTCAACAAGTAGTTAGTACAATAATATCAGTCGAAGTTTATATGTTCCTTCTCGAAATAGAAGCGATATCTAGGCCCCTCGATGATTTGGTTTTGACCTATGTACCGGGCCTGGTCAGAACCTAATTGATGTGTTCAATTTAGTTCTATGTCGAAACAAATCAGAGATCGAGAAAAAAATGCTGGACAATAAGTAAGACTATGTTCCATGTGTTTGTCCGGTTGATATCATGAGAACAGAGGATTATATGATCACTTATCTTAAATGGAGTATCATCATCATCTCAGTTCCGAGAGACTTTGAAAGAGCTACGATTGGTAGTCAGATTTTGAAGTCATATTTGCAAATATAGTTATTAAACTCTTCTAAGTGGGAGACTCTCGGATATAGTGTCTAAGTCCATAACTTTATTTGGTATGTACTTGACCAGACCCAACATGGTCCATTTGGGTTGCATGGCATTGTAATACTTGGATAGACTAAATGAGAGAATAAGACACTTATGATTATTAATATATGAGTAAATTACTGAAATCGTCCCTGTGGTTTGGTCAAAATTGCACGTTTGGTTCCTAACTATTTTTTCCTCTCGGATCGTCCCTTTGGTTTGATTTTGTTGCGTTTTTCGTCCTTGTGGTTTGATTTTGTTGCATTTTTCGTCCCTTACATACATAAAGTTAGGGACCAAACATGCAATTTTTACCAAACCATAGGGACGAAAAACGCAACAAAATCAAACCACAGGGACGATCCGAGTGCAAAAAGAAGTTAGGGACCAAACGTGCAATTTTGACCAAACCACAGGGACGATTTCAGTAATTTACTCTTAATATATTATAAGTTCTAATATA
The DNA here is from genome assembly GCF_002870075.4 of Lactuca sativa. Lineage (NCBI taxonomy): Eukaryota > Viridiplantae > Streptophyta > Magnoliopsida > Asterales > Asteraceae > Lactuca > Lactuca sativa. Next base: position 130,013,990 of record NC_056623.2, on the reverse strand, counting down.
TTAATAATAGTATTATTTAATTAGTATTGATCAAGTATTAATCTAGCATTAATTTGGTGATCAAAGTGAGACTAATTAAATATATAGGGTTGATTATGACAATCATCAATTCTTTTATGGTGGATTAATGATCCATGGTTTATGGGTTATGGATGTAACCATTTGAAGCTCCATAGATAGTCCGTGGGAGTTACAAACCCATGGGTCATGAGAAATGAAGAGTCATTACAATTATGGGTCTTCATGATGAAACCCTAATTGTCACACCACTATAAAAGGGACCCTTTGGCTAGCAAAATCGGCACCTAGTGTTACTAGAGAGGGCATAACCGATTTTTGAGTGCTAGAAGTACTCTCTCAAGTTATTCGAAGTTTTGTGGTGTTGTGTGAAGCATTTGAGACACAACATTTCGGGTGCTAGGCTCACAAAGTCTTGAAGGAATCCAAGCAACAACAAGGTATGTATTTCTACTAGTTTCTATGTTTTATGTAATCCCCATGCCATGCTAGTTAGGAAATAACCTTGAAAAGAAATTTGCATGTATATAGAGAAAACATAGATTCAAGGTTATTAGGGTTGCATGTATACTTAGGAAGTGTTAGAATGCTCAAAACCCATCATCATATGTAACCATTATTCTTACACATAGGCTCATGATCCATAAATTATCTGGAGTAATATTTCATGGACTTTCACATAAGCATAGTCCGTTACAAATTAACGATGGATCATTAGCACAAACCAAATGTCTCACTGATTTACATAATCAGTCCCTGTTAATTTACTTAGTCTCATTTGATCTCTAAATTAATTCCATATTAAATATTAATCAATACTAATTAAATAATATGATTTCTCATTTGATCTCTAAATTAATTCCATATTAAATAATATGATTGTAACTTGAGTGACATAGTCTTTAGAAAGTTAATAACACTTGTCAAATGTAGAGTAAGATGTTTCCTATTCTTGTACATTTGAGATTGGTAAGTTGTGATGTTTTGGATAAAACAAAGACCAGCTAAGACCAATAGTGAGAAGTGTTTAACTTGATAAGAATCCGCACTAGCTCTAGAATATTTGTTTTGTCAAGGAATGGTTCTTGACAAAGAGAAGTCATATATGTCAAGAGGACAGTGGGAGTCTAAAAGATTCTGAAATAAGTTTCAAGAACTAATCAAGAGTTTTGTTAATCACTAGCCCACGACTTGAGGTTTGTAACCTATTGTGTTGACATATTCTTATTTTTGTGTCTATTCCATTTAAAAGTTTATTATGCTTGTGAGTTCTATGAGTTGTCAATTGTTTGCATAACAACCCGAAAGCAATGGTGGGCATTGTGCTACCAAGTGGCAAGAAATTAAGATTGAACAAGTTTAGTCCATATGAGTTTGGATTTGTCACTAACCTTGTCTTGTGATTATGGTTATGACAAATTCACATGGATAGGAACACACACACCATAAAAATCTAAGTGTCATAAGGTTTGTAATCGATTCATGAAAATGATGGTAAGGAAACTCTTTCACTAAGTAGATTTTGAGTAGATAGCAATTGTGAGAATGACAAAAGGTCTAAACATTATGATTATGGCATCCCTCTTCATAATTGTTTAGAGACACAAGTGAGCTATCTAATGAAAGGTGTGTGGTTTTGATAAAGTCTTATCAACGCAATCTAGTATCAGAAATATGAAATTCGGTAAGAAAGTCAATAAAGTATTGATTTCTAGAAGTCCAGTTGATTTCTGAGTACATGTCAAAGCTAGTGGGAGCATAAAGTGTTATGCTGGTAATCATTATGCTAGTGGGACCATGGTGATTATGTTAAGTATTGCAATTTAGCAATGTTAATTATAGAAAACAAAAGTTTCAATTTTCTTTGAAAAGTTGTTTGCTATAATTAAGGGAGAGGATTTTATACTTCATTCCAATTCTACAAGCTTAGATTGAGTTTTATTAACTTTAGTTAAGGATATATATGAATGTTATGTTGGAATTGTTCAACATAAGGAATTTCTATATATGTTGCGTTCTCAAAATTCGATTATGATTACGGCATCCCTCTTCATAGTTCGAATTATGAAAACATGACAAATAAAAATTTTATTGCATAAGTCATGTCCCATATGCTTTGGGTATAGGTCTGATTGCATGTGCTATAATATTCATCCATTCTAACTTTTCTAAATGCCTAGGGCATTAAGATGGAAAAAGGAATAGAACTGGAAACGACTAAAATGATTAAGCAAAATTGTCGAGGACAATATGAGGTTTACCAAAGATTGGTTGCTCATGGACAATTAGAAGTATAAAGTAAGGACCATATTGACATATTTTGAAAAGAGGCAACTCTTGTTCAGAAGTGATGGTCAAAATGGTAATATGGAATTGTCTCCATAGGTGGAAGTTATTCTTTGAATATGTGTAAGATTAAAGAACTTAATGCTAAGAAGGATGTTCAAAGGAATGTACTTTGAATTTGAGAATTCATTTCCATGGAATTGTTTTCCATTGGAATACTTTGTAATGTCTATTGCCATGTCTTTGTGACTTCTGTGCATAGTCATTATAAGGGGATCATTGCATATAAGTTTAGAATCTAACAGATTACAGTAAATGGCAAGAGTTTGGTATTCTTGCATTTACAACAAGGATTGGAATTGTGAAATGAGCATCATTGGAATATTATCAATTGATCTATTTCACAAAGAGAGGACCATATGTAAATATAGTATGCATACTTGGAGTATGGCATAACTGTTGTTTGGAAAAACATAGTGTGCATGCTTGGAGCATGGCACGACTATTGTTTTAATTTAAGTATTAAGTTGATAAATCGAAACATAAATAATGAGTAGTTAATATGGTGCTTAAATAAAAGGTGTTTTTATTTACACTCAAAGTGTTGGGGCCATATAAGATTAATATTATTCTTGTGTTTCACTTTGCATGTTTTGACTTCCAGAATAACTAGGTCCTTCTTCCTGAATGACTAAGTTATTCAAACAGCCCACAGTCAGTCATATGTTGGAAGTAGATATGAATCAAGAATGTCGTGAATTTGGATTGTATGATTTGTCTAAAGTGATTTAGACAATGCAATGGTTGCTACAACATTCATGAGTACTCATAAGGGCTAAGTATTGGATTCAACCCATGCTTACTTGCATTACTTCATGGAATTTATCTTGAGTGATCGTGAGATGGTAATATCATATAAATCTTAAAACCTAGAGATATGAGTTGTTGACTATGAGTTCGGTATTTATTGATTGTACGAAAATGCATTGGTAACTCGATGTTATAAAGCGTGCCTTTGTGAGTAATTCAACAAGTAGTTAGTACAATAATATCAGTCGAAGTTTATATGTTCCTTCTCGAAATAGAAGCGATATCTAGGCCCCTCGATGATTTGGTTTTGACCTATGTACCGGGCCTGGTCAGAACCTAATTGATGTGTTCAATTTAGTTCTATGTCGAAACAAATCAGAGATCGAGAAAAAAATGTTGGACAATAAGTAAGACGATGTTCCATGTGTTTGTCCGGTTGATATCATGAGAACAGAGGATTATATGATCACTTATCTTAAATGGAGTATCATCATCATCTCAGTTCCGAGAGACTTTGAAAGAGCTACGATTGGTAGTCAGATTTTGAAGTCATATTTGCAAATATAGTTATTAAACTCTTCTAAGTGGGAGACTGTCGGATATAGTGTCTAAGTCCATAACTTTATTTGGTATGTATTTGACCAGACCCAACATGGTCCATTTGGGTTGCATGGCATTGTAATACTTGGATAGACTAAATGAGAGAATAAGACACTTATGATTATTAATATATGAGTAAATTACTGAAATCGTCCCTGTGGTTTGGTCAAAATTGCACGTTTGGTTCCTAACTATTTTTTCCTCTCGGATCGTCCCTTTGGTTTGATTTTGTTGCGTTATTCGTCCTTGTGGTTTGATTTTGTTGCATTTTTCGTCCCTTACATACATAAAGTTAGGGACCAAACATGCAATTTTTACCAAACCATAGGGACGAAAAACGCAACAAAATCAAACCACAGGGACGATCCGAGTGCAAAAAGAAGTTAGGGACCAAACGTGCAATTTTGACCAAACCACAGGGACGATTTCAGTAATTTACTCTTAATATATTATAAGTTCTAATATATTAATAATAGTATTATTTAATTAGTATTGATCAAGTATTAATCTAGCATTAATTTGGTGATCAAAGTTAGACTAATTAAATATATAGTGTTGATTATGACAATCATCAATTCTTTTATGGTGGATTAATGATCCATGGTTTATGGGTTATGGATGTAACCATTTGAAGCTCCATAGATAGTCCATGGGAGTTACAAACCCATGGGTCATGAGAAATGAAGAGTCATTACAATTATGGGTCTTCATGATGAAACCCTAATTGTGACACCACTATAAAAGGGACCCTTTGGCTAGCAAAATCGGCACCTAGTGTTACTAGAGAGGGCATAATCAATTTTTGAGTGCTAGAAGTATTCTCTCAAGTTATTCCAAGTTTTGTGGTGTTGTGTGAAGCATTTGAGGCAAAACATCTAGGGTGTTAGGCTCACAAAGTCTTGAAGGAATCCAAGCAACAACAAGGTATGTATTTCTACTAGTTTCTATGTTTTATGTAATCCCCATGCCATGCTAGCTAGGAAATAACCTTGAAAAGAAATTTGCATGTATATAGAGAAAACATAGATTCAAGGTTATTAGGGTTGCATGTACACTTAGGAAGTGTTAGAATGCTCAAAACCCATCATCATATGTAACCATTATTCTTACACATAGGCTCATGATCCATAAATTATCTGGAGTAATATTTCATGGACTTTCACATAAGCATAGTCCATTACAAATTAACGATGGATCATTAGCACAAACCAAATGTCTCACTGATTTACATAATCAGTCCCTGTTAATTTACTTAGTCTCATTTGATCTCTAAATTAATTCCATATTAAATATTAATCAATACTAATTAAATAATATGATTTCTCATTTGATCTCTAAATTAATTCCATATTAAATAATATGATTGTAACTTGAGTGACATAGTCTTTAGAAAGTTAATAACACTTGTCAAATGTAGAGTAAGATGTTTCCTATTCTTGTACATTTGAGATTGGTAAGTTGTGATGTTTTGGATAAAACAAAGACCAGCTAAGACCAATAGTGAGAAGTGTTTAACTTGATAAGAATCCGCACTAGCTCTAGAATATTTGTTTTGTCAAGGAATGGTTCTTGACAAAGAGAAGTCATATATGTCAAGAGGACAGTGGGAGTCTAAAAGATTCTGAAATAAGTTTCAAGAACTAATCAAGAGTTTTGTTAATCACTAGCCCACGACTTGAGGTTTGTAACCTATTGTGTTGACATATTCTTATTTTTGTGTCTATTCCATTTAAAAGTTTATTATGCTTGTGAGTTCTATGAGTTGTCAATTGTTTGCATAACAACCCGAAAGCAATGGTGGGCATTGTGCTACCAAGTGGCAAGAAATTAAGATTGAACAAGTTTAGTCCATATGAGTTTGGATTTGTCACTAACCTTGTCTTGTGATTATGGTTATGACAAATTCACATGGATAGGAACACACACACCATAAAAATCTAAGTGTCATAAGGTTTGTAATCGATTCATGAAAATGATGGTAAGGAAACTCTTTCACTAAGTAGATTTTGAGTAGATAGCAATTGTGAGAATGACAAAAGGTCTAAACATTATGATTATGGCATCCCTCTTCATAATTGTTTAGAGACACAAGTGAGCTATCTAATGAAAGGTGTGTGGTTTTGATAAAGTCTTATCAACGCAATCTAGTATCAGAAATATGAAATTCGGTAAGAAAGTCAATAAAGTATTGATTTCTAGAAGTCCAGTTGATTTCTGAGTACATGTCAAAGCTAGTGGGAGCATAAAGTGTTATGCTGGTAATCATTATGCTAGTGGGACCATGGTGATTATGTTAAGTATTGCAAGTTAGCAATGTTAATTATAGAAAACAAAAGTTTCAATTTTCTTTGAAAAGTTGTTTGCTATAATTAAGGGAGAGGATTTTATACTTCATTCCAATTCTACAAGCTTAGATTGAGTTTTATTAACTTTAGTTAAGGATATATATGAATGTTATGTTGGAATTGTTCAACATAAGGAATTTCTATATATGTTGCGTTCTCAAAATTCGATTATGATTACGGCATCCCTCTTCATAGTTCGAATTATGAAAACATGACAAATAAAAATTTTATTGCATAAGTCATGTCCCATATGCTTTGGGTATAGGTCTGATGGCATGTGCTATAATATTCATCCATTCTAACTTTTCTAAATGCCTAGGGCATTAAGATGGAAAAAGGAATAGAACTGGAAACGACTAAAATGATTAAGCAAAATTGTCGAGGACAATATGAGGTTTACCAAAGATTGGTTGCTCATGGACAATTAGAAGTATAAAGTAAGGACCATATTGACATATTTTGAAAAGAGGCAACTCTTGTTCAGAAGTGATGGTCAAAATGGTAATATGGAATTGTCTCCATAGGTGGAAGTTATTCTTTGAATATGTGTAAGATTAAAGAACTTAATGCTAAGAAGGATGTTCAAAGGAATGTACTTTGAATTTGAGAATTCATTTCCATGGAATTGTTTTCCATTGGAATACTTTGTAATGTCTATTGCCATGTCTTTGTGACTTCTGTGCATAGTCATTATAAGGGGATCATTGCATATAAGTTTAGAATCTAACAGATTACAGTAAATGGCAAGAGTTTGGTATTCTTGCATTTACAACAAGGATTGGAATTGTGAAATGAGCATCATTGGAATATTATCAATTGATCTATTTCACAAAGAGAGGACCATATGTAAATATAGTATGCATACTTGGAGTATGGCATAACTGTTGTTTGGAAAAACATAGTGTGCATGCTTGGAGCATGGCACGACTATTGTTTTAATTTAAGTATTAAGTTGATAAATCGAAACATAAATAATGAGTAGTTAATATGGTGCTTAAATAAAAGGTGTTTTTATTTACACTCAAAGTGTTGGGGCCATATAAGATTAATATTATTCTTGTGTTTCACTTTGCATGTTTTGACTTCCAGAATAACTAGGTCCTTCTTCCTGAATGACTAAGTTATTCAAACAGCCCACAGTCAGTCATATGTTGGACGTAGATATGAATCAAGAATGTCGTGAATTTGGATTGTATGATTTGTCTAAAGTGATTTAGACAATGCAATGGTTGCTACAACATTCATGAGTACTCATAAGGGCTAAGTATTGGATTCAACCCATGCTTACTTGCATTACTTCATGGAATCTATCTTGAGTGATCGTGAGATGGTAATATCATATAAATCTTAAAACCTAGAGATATGAGTTGTTGACTATGAGTTCGGTATTTATTGATTGTACGAAAATGCATTGGTAACTCGATGTTATAAAGCGTGCCTTTGTGAGTAATTCAACAAGTAGTTAGTACAATAATATCAGTCGAAGTTTATATGTTCCTTCTCGAAATAGAAGCGATATCTAGGCCCCTCGATGATTTGGTTTTGACCTATGTACCGGGCCTGGTCAGAACCTAATTGATGTGTTCAATTTAGTTCTATGTCGAAACAAATCAGAGATCGAGAAAAAAATGTTGGACAATAAGTAAGACGATGTTCCATGTGTTTGTCCGGTTGATATCATGAGAACAGAGGATTATATGATCACTTATCTTAAATGGAGTATCATCATCATCTCAGTTCCGAGAGACTTTGAAAGAGCTACGATTGGTAGTCAGATTTTGAAGTCATATTTGCAAATATAGTTATTAAACTCTTCTAAGTGGGAGACTGTCGGATATAGTGTCTAAGTCCATAACTTTATTTGGTATGTATTTGACCAGACCCAACATGGTCCATTTGGGTTGCATGGCATTGTAATACTTGGATAGACTAAATGAGAGAATAAGACACTTATGATTATTAATATATGAGTAAATTACTGAAATCGTCCCTGTGGTTTGGTCAAAATTGCACGTTTGGTTCCTAACTATTTTTTCCTCTCGGATCGTCCCTTTGGTTTGATTTTGTTGCGTTATTCGTCCTTGTGGTTTGATTTTGTTGCATTTTTCGTCCCTTCCATACATAAAGTTAGGGACCAAACATGCAATTTTTACCAAACCATAGGGACGAAAAACGCAACAAAATCAAACCACAGGGACGATCCGAGTGCAAAAAGAAGTTAGGGACCAAACGTGCAATTTTGATCAAACCACAGGGACGATTTCAGTAATTTACTCTTAATATATTATAAGTTCTAATATATTAATAATAGTATTATTTAATTAGTATTGATCAAGTATTAATCTAGCATTAATTTGGTGATCAAAGTTAGACTAATTATATATATAGGGTTGATTATGACAATCATCAATTCTTTTATGGTGGATTAATGATCCATGGTTTATGGGTTATGGATGTAACCATTTGAAGCTCCATAGATAGTCCATGGGAGTTACAAACCCATGGGTCATGAGAAATGAAGAGTCATTACAATTATGGGTCTTCATGATGAAACCCTAATTGTGACACCACTATAAAAGGGACCCTTTGGTTAGCAAAATCGGCACCTAGTGTTACTAGAGAGGGCATAATCAATTTTTGAGTGCTAGAAGTATTCTCTCAAGTTATTCCAAGTTTTGTGGTGTTGTGTGAAGCATTTGAGGCAAAACATCTGGGGTGTTAGGCTCACAAAGTCTTGAAGGAATCCAAGCAACAACAAGGTATGTATTTCTACTAGTTTCTATGTTTTATGTAATCCCCATGCCATGCTAGCTAGGAAATAACCTTGAAAAGAAATTTGCATGTATATAGAGAAAACATAGATTCAAGGTTATTAGGGTTGCATGTACACTTAGGAAGTGTTAGAATGCTCAAAACCCATCATCATATGTAACCATTATTCTTACACATAGGCTCATGATCCATAAATTATCTGGAGTAATATTTCATGGACTTTCACATAAGCATAGTCCATTACAAATTAACGATGGATCATTAGCACAAACCAAATGTCTCACTGATTTACATAATCAGTCCCTGTTAATTTACTTAGTCTCATTTGATCTCTAAATTAATTCCATATTAAATATTAATCAATACTAATTAAATAATATGATTTCTCATTTGATCTCTAAATTAATTCCATATTAAATAATATGATTGTAACTTGAGTGACATAGTCTTTAGAAAGTTAATAACACTTGTCAAATGTAGAGTAAGATGTTTCCTATTCTTGTACATTTGAGATTGGTAAGTTGTGATGTTTTGGATAAAACAAAGACCAGCTAAGACCAATAGTGAGAAGTGTTTAACTTGATAAGAATCCGCACTAGCTCTAGAATATTTGTTTTGTCAAGGAATGGTTCTTGACAAAGAGAAGTCATATATGTCAAGAGGACAGTGGGAGTCTAAAAGATTCTGAAATAAGTTTCAAGAACTAATCAAGAGTTTTGTTAATCACTAGCCCACGACTTGAGGTTTGTAACCTATTGTGTTGACATATTCTTATTTTTGTGTCTATTCCATTTAAAAGTTTATTATGCTTGTGAGTTCTATGAGTTGTCAATTGTTTGCATAACAACCCGAAAGCAATGGTGGGCATTGTGCTACCAAGTGGCAAGAAATTAAGATTGAACAAGTTTAGTCCATATGAGTTTGGATTTGTCACTAACCTTGTCTTGTGATTATGGTTATGACAAATTCACATGGATAGGAACACACACACCATAAAAATCTAAGTGTCATAAGGTTTGTAATCGATTCATGAAAATGATGGTAAGGAAACTCTTTCACTAAGTAGATTTTGAGTAGATAGCAATTGTGAGAATGACAAAAGGTCTAAACATTATGATTATGGCATCCCTCTTCATAATTGTTTAGAGACACAAGTGAACTATCTAATGAAAGGTGTGTGGTTTTGATAAAGTCTTATCAACGCAATCTAGTATCAGAAATATGAAATTCGGTAAGAAAGTCAATAAAGTATTGATTTCTAGAAGTCCAGTTGATTTCTGAGTACATGTCAAAGCTAGTGGGAGCATAAAATGTTATGCTGGTAATCATTATGCTAGTGGGACCATGGTGATTATGTTAAGTATTGCAAGTTAGCAATGTTAATTATAGAAAACAAAAGTTTCAATTTTCTTTGAAAAGTTGTTTGCTATAATTAAGGGAGAGGATTTTTATACTTCATTCCAATTCTACAAGCTTAGATTGAGTTTTATTAACTTTAGTTAAGGATATATATGAATGTTATGTTGGAATTGTTCAACATAAGGAATTTCTATATATGTTGCGTTCTCAAAATTCGATTATGATTACGGCATCCCTCTTCATAGTTCGAATTATGAAAACATGACAAATAAAAATTTTATTGCATAAGTCATGTCCCATATGCTTTGGGTATAGGTCTGATTGCATGTGCTATAATATTCATCCATTCTAACTTTTCTAAATGCCTAGGGCATTAAGATGGAAAAAGGAATAGAACTGGAAACGACTAAAATGATTAAGCAAAATTGTCGAGGACAATATGAGGTTTACCAAAGATTGGTTGCTCATGGACAATTAGAAGTATAAAGTAAGGACCATATTGACATATTTTGAAAAGAGGCAACTCTTGTTCAGAAGTGATGGTCAAAATGGTAATATGGAATTGTCTCCATAGGTGGAAGTTATTCTTTGAATATGTGTAAGATTAAAGAACTTAATGCTAAGAAGGATGTTCAAAGGAATGTACTTTGAATTTGAGAATTCATTTCCATGGAATTGTTTTCCATTGGAATACTTTGTAATGTCTATTGCCATGTCTTTGTGACTTCTGTGCATAGTCATTATAAGGGGATCATTGCATATAAGTTTAGAATCTAACAGATTACAGTAAATGGCAAGAGTTTGGTATTCTTGCATTTACAACAAGGATTGGAATTGTGAAATGAGCATCATTGGAATATTATCAATTGATCTATTTCACAAAGAGAGGACCATATGTAAATATAGTATGCATACTTGGAGTATGGCATAACTGTTGTTTGGAAAAACATAGTGTGCATGCTTGGAGCATGGCACGACTATTGTTTTAATTTAAGTATTAAGTTGATAAATCGAAACATAAATAATGAGTAGTTAATATGGTGCTTAAATAAAAGGTGTTTTTATTTACACTCAAAGTGTTGGGGCCATATAAGATTAATATTATTCTTGTGTTTCACTTTGCATGTTTTGACTTCCAGAATAACTAGGTCCTTCTTCCTGAATGACTAAGTTATTCAAACAGCCCACAGTCAGTCATATGTTGGAAGTAGATATGAATCAAGAATGTCGTGAATTTGGATTGTATGATTTGTCTAAAGTGATTTAGACAATGCAATGGTTGCTACAACATTCATGAGTACTCATAAGGGCTAAGTATTGGATTCAACCCATGCTTACTTGCATTACTTCATGGAATTTATCTTGAGTGATCGTGAGATGGTAATATCATATAAATCTTAAAACCTAGAGATATGAGTTGTTGACTATGAGTTCGGTATTTATTGATTGTACGAAAATGCATTGGTAACTCGATGTTATAAAGCGTGCCTTTGTGAGTAATTCAACAAGTAGTTAGTACAATAATATCAGTCGAAGTTTATATGTTCCTTCTCGAAATAGAAGCGATATCTAGGCCCCTCGATGATTTGGTTTTGACCTATGTACCGGGCCTGGTCAGAACCTAATTGATGTGTTCAATTTAGTTCTATGTCGAAACAAATCAGAGATCGAGAAAAAAATGTTGGACAATAAGTAAGACGATGTTCCATGTGTTTGTCCGGTTGATATCATGAGAACAGAGGATTATATGATCACTTATCTTAAATGGAGTATCATCATCATCTCAGTTCCGAGAGACTTTGAAAGAGCTACGATTGGTAGTCAGATTTTGAAGTCATATTTGCAAATATAGTTATTAAACTCTTCTAAGTGGGAGACTGTCGGATATAGTGTCTAAGTCCATAACTTTATTTGGTATGTATTTGACCAGACCCAACATGGTCCATTTGGGTTGCATGGCATTGTAATACTTGGATAGACTAAATGAGAGAATAAGACACTTATGATTATTAATATATGAGTAAATTACTGAAATCGTCCCTGTGGTTTGGTCAAAATTGCACGTTTGGTTCCTAACTATTTTTTCCTCTCGGATCGTCCCTTTGGTTTGATTTTGTTGCGTTATTCGTCCTTGTGGTTTGATTTTGTTGCATTTTTCGTCCCTTACATACATAAAGTTAGGGACCAAACATGCAATTTTTACCAAACCATAGGGACGAAAAACGCAACAAAATCAAACCACAGGGACGATCCGAGTGCAAAAAGAAGTTAGGGACCAAACGTGCAATTTTGACCAAACCACAGGGACGATTTCAGTAATTTACTCTTAATATATTATAAGTTCTAATATATTAATAATAGTATTATTTAATTAGTATTGATCAAGTATTAATCTAGCATTAATTTGGTGATCAAAGTTAGACTAATTAAATATATAGGGTTGATTATGACAATCATCAATTCTTTTATGGTGGATTAATGATCCATGGTTTATGGGTTATGGATGTAACCATTTGAAGCTCCATAGATAGTCCATGGGAGTTACAAACCCATGGGTCATGAGAAATGAAGAGTCATTACAATTATGGGTCTTCATGATGAAACCCTAATTGTGACACCACTATAAAAGGGACCCTTTGGCTAGCAAAATCGGCACCTAGTGTTACTAGAGAGGGCATAATCAATTTTTGAGTGCTAGAAGTATTCTCTCAAGTTATTCCAAGTTTTGTGGTGTTGTGTGAAGCATTTGAGGCAAAACATCTGGGGTGTTAGGCTCACAAAGTCTTGAAGGAATCCAAGCAACAACAAGGTATGTATTTCTACTAGTTTCTATGTTTTATGTAATCCCCATGCCATGCTAGCTAGGAAATAACCTTGAAAAGAAATTTGCATGTATATAGAGAAAACATAGATTCAAGGTTATTAGGGTTGCATGTACACTTAGGAAGTGTTAGAATGCTCAAAACCCATCATCATATGTAACCATTATTCTTACACATAGGCTCATGATCCATAAATTATCTGGAGTAATATTTCATGGACTTTCACATAAGCATAGTCCATTACAAATTAACGATGGATCATTAGCACAAACCAAATGTCTCACTGATTTACATAATCAGTCCCTGTTAATTTACTTAGTCTCATTTGATCTCTAAATTAATTCCATATTAAATATTAATCAATACTAATTAAATAATATGATTTCTCATTTGATCTCTAAATTAATTCCATATTAAATAATATGATTGTAACTTGAGTGACATAGTCTTTAGAAAGTTAATAACACTTGTCAAATGTAGAGTAAGATGTTTCCTATTCTTGTACATTTGAGATTGGTAAGTTGTGATGTTTTGGATAAAACAAAGACCAGCTAAGACCAATAGTGAGAAGTGTTTAACTTGATAAGAATCCGCACTAGCTCTAGAATATTTGTTTTGTCAAGGAATGGTTCTTGACAAAGAGAAGTCATATATGTCAAGAGGACAGTGGGAGTCTAAAAGATTCTGAAATAAGTTTCAAGAACTAATCAAGAGTTTTGTTAATCACTAGCCCACGACTTGAGGTTTGTAACCTATTGTGTTGACATATTCTTATTTTTGTGTCTATTCCATTTAAAAGTTTATTATGCTTGTGAGTTCTATGAGTTGTCAATTGTTTGCATAACAACCCGAAAGCAATGGTGGGCATTGTGCTACCAAGTGGCAAGAAATTAAGATTGAACAAGTTTAGTCCATATGAGTTTGGATTTGTCACTAACCTTGTCTTGTGATTATGGTTATGACAAATTCACATGGATAGGAACACACACACCATAAAAATCTAAGTGTCATAAGGTTTGTAATCGATTCATGAAAATGATGGTAAGGAAACTCTTTCACTAAGTAGATTTTGAGTAGATAGCAATTGTGAGAATGACAAAAGGTCTAAACATTATGATTATGGCATCCCTCTTCATAATTGTTTAGAGACACAAGTGAGCTATCTAATGAAAGGTGTGTGGTTTTGATAAAGTCTTATCAACGCAATCTAGTATCAGAAATATGAAATTCGGTAAGAAAGTCAATAAAGTATTGATTTCTAGAAGTCCAGTTGATTTCTGAGTACATGTCAAAGCTAGTGGGAGCATAAAGTGTTATGCTGGTAATCATTATGCTAGTGGGACCATGGTGATTATGTTAAGTATTGCAAGTTAGCAATGTTAATTATAGAAAACAAAAGTTTCAATTTTCTTTGAAAAGTTGTTTGCTATAATTAAGGGAGAGGATTTTATACTTCATTCCAATTCTACAAGCTTAGATTGAGTTTTATTAACTTTAGTTAAGGATATATATGAATGTTATGTTGGAATTGTTCAACATAAGGAATTTCTATATATGTTGCGTTCTCAAAATTCGATTATGATTACGGCATCCCTCTTCATAGTTCGAATTATGAAAACATGACAAATAAAAATTTTATTGCATAAGTCATGTCCCATATGCTTTGGGTATAGGTCTGATGGCATGTGCTATAATATTCATCCATTCTAACTTTTCTAAATGCCTAGGGCATTAAGATGGAAAAAGGAATAGAACTGGAAACGACTAAAATGATTAAGCAAAATTGTCGAGGACAATATGAGGTTTACCAAAGATTGGTTGCTCATGGACAATTAGAAGTATAAAGTAAGGACCATATTGACATATTTTGAAAAGAGGCAACTCTTGTTCAGAAGTGATGGTCAAAATGGTAATATGGAATTGTCTCCATAGGTGGAAGTTATTCTTTGAATATGTGTAAGATTAAAGAACTTAATGCTAAGAAGGATGTTCAAAGGAATGTACTTTGAATTTGAGAATTCATTTCCATGGAATTGTTTTCCATTGGAATACTTTGTAATGTCTATTGCCATGTCTTTGTGACTTCTGTGCATAGTCATTATAAGGGGATCATTGCATATAAGTTTAGAATCTAACAGATTACAGTAAATGGCAAGAGTTTGGTATTCTTGCATTTACAACAAGGATTGGAATTGTGAAATGAGCATCATTGGAATATTATCAATTGATCTATTTCACAAAGAGAGGACCATATGTAAATATAGTATGCATACTTGGAGTATGGCATAACTGTTGTTTGGAAAAACATAGTGTGCATGCTTGGAGCATGGCACGACTATTGTTTTAATTTAAGTATTAAGTTGATAAATCGAAACATAAATAATGAGTAGTTAATATGGTGCTTAAATAAAAGGTGTTTTTATTTACACTCAAAGTGTTGGGGCCATATAAGATTAATATTATTCTTGTGTTTCACTTTGCATGTTTTGACTTCCAGAATAACTAGGTCCTTCTTCCTGAATGACTAAGTTATTCAAACAGCCCACAGTCAGTCATATGTTGGAAGTAGATATGAATCAAGAATGTCGTGAATTTTGATTGTATGATTTGTCTAAAGTGATTTAGACAATGCAATGGTTGCTACAACATTCATGAGTACTCATAAGGGCTAAGTATTGGATTCAACCCATGCTTACTTGCATTACTTCATGGAATTTATCTTGAGTGATCGTGAGATGGTAATATCATATAAATCTTAAAACCTAGAGATATGAGTTGTTGACTATGAGTTCGGTATTTATTGATTGTACGAAAATGCATTGGTAACTCGATGTTATAAAGCGTGCCTTTGTGAGTAATTCAACAAGTAGTTAGTACAATAATATCAGTCGAAGTTTATATGTTCCTTCTCGAAATAGAAGCGATATCTAGGCCCCTCGATGATTTGGTTTTGACCTATGTACCGGGCCTGGTCAGAACCTAATTGATGTGTTCAATTTAGTTCTATGTCGAAACAAATCAGAGATCGAGAAAAAAATGTTGGACAATAAGTAAGACGATGTTCCATGTGTTTGTCCGGTTGATATCATGAGAACAGAGGATTATATGATCACTTATCTTAAATGGAGTATCATCATCATCTCAGTTCCGAGAGACTTTGAAAGAGCTACGATTGGTAGTCAGATTTTGAAGTCATATTTGCAAATATAGTTATTAAACTCTTCTAAGTGGGAGACTGTCGGATATAGTGTCTAAGTCCATAACTTTATTTGGTATGTATTTGACCAGACCCAACATGGTCCATTTGGGTTGCATGGCATTGTAATACTTGGATAGACTAAATGAGAGAATAAGACACTTATGATTATTAATATATGAGTAAATTACTGAAATCGTCCCTGTGGTTTGGTCAAAATTGCACGTTTGGTTCCTAACTATTTTTTCCTCTCGGATCGTCCCTTTGGTTTGATTTTGTTGCGTTATTCGTCCTTGTGGTTTGATTTTGTTGCATTTTTCGTCCCTTACATACATAAAGTTAGGGACCAAACATGCAATTTTTACCAAACCATAGGGACGAAAAACGCAACAAAATCAAACCACAGGGACGATCCGAGTGCAAAAAGAAGTTAGGGACCAAACGTGCAATTTTGACCAAACCACAGGGACGATTTCAGTAATTTACTCTTAATATATTATAAGTTCTAATATATTAATAATAGTATTATTTAATTAGTATTGATCAAGTATTAATCTAGCATTAATTTGGTGATCAAAGTTAGACTAATTATATATATAGGGTTGATTATGACAATCATCAATTCTTTTATGGTGGATTAATGATCCATGGTTTATGGGTTATGGATGTAACCATTTGAAGCTCCATAGATAGTCCATGGGAGTTACAAACCCATGGGTCATGAGAAATGAAGAGTCATTACAATTATGGGTCTTCATGATGAAACCCTAATTGTGACACCACTATAAAAGGGACCCTTTGGTTAGCAAAATCGGCACCTAGTGTTACTAGAGAGGGCATAATCAATTTTTGAGTGCTAGAAGTATTCTCTCAAGTTATTCCAAGTTTTGTGGTGTTGTGTGAAGCATTTGAGGCAAAACATCTGGGGTGTTAGGCTCACAAAGTCTTGAAGGAATCCAAGCAACAACAAGGTATGTATTTCTACTAGTTTCTATGTTTTATGTAATCCCCATGCCATGCTAGCTAGGAAATAACCTTGAAAAGAAATTTGCATGTATATAGAGAAAACATAGATTCAAGGTTATTAGGGTTGCATGTACACTTAGGAAGTGTTAGAATGCTCAAAACCCATCATCATATGTAACCATTATTCTTACACATAGGCTCATGATCCATAAATTATCTGGAGTAATATTTCATGGACTTTCACATAAGCATAGTCCATTACAAATTAACGATGGATCATTAGCACAAACCAAATGTCTCACTGATTTACATAATCAGTCCCTGTTAATTTACTTAGTCTCATTTGATCTCTAAATTAATTCCATATTAAATATTAATCAATACTAATTAAATAATATGATTTCTCATTTGATCTCTAAATTAATTCCATATTAAATAATATGATTGTAACTTGAGTGACATAGTCTTTAGAAAGTTAATAACACTTGTCAAATGTAGAGTAAGATGTTTCCTATTCTTGTACATTTGAGATTGGTAAGTTGTGATGTTTTGGATAAAACAAAGACCAGCTAAGACCAATAGTGAGAAGTGTTTAACTTGATAAGAATCCGCACTAGCTCTAGAATATTTGTTTTGTCAAGGAATGGTTCTTGACAAAGAGAAGTCATATATGTCAAGAGGACAGTGGGAGTCTAAAAGATTCTGAAATAAGTTTCAAGAACTAATCAAGAGTTTTGTTAATCACTAGCCCACGACTTGAGGTTTGTAACCTATTGTGTTGACATATTCTTATTTTTGTGTCTATTCCATTTAAAAGTTTATTATGCTTGTGAGTTCTATGAGTTGTCAATTGTTTGCATAACAACCCGAAAGCAATGGTGGGCATTGTGCTACCAAGTGGCAAGAAATTAAGATTGAACAAGTTTAGTCCATATGAGTTTGGATTTGTCACTAACCTTGTCTTGTGATTATGGTTATGACAAATTCACATGGATAGGAACACACACACCATAAAAATCTAAGTGTCATAAGGTTTGTAATCGATTCATGAAAATGATGGTAAGGAAACTCTTTCACTAAGTAGATTTTGAGTAGATAGCAATTGTGAGAATGACAAAAGGTCTAAACATTATGATTATGGCATCCCTCTTCATAATTGTTTAGAGACACAAGTGAACTATCTAATGAAAGGTGTGTGGTTTTGATAAAGTCTTATCAACGCAATCTAGTATCAGAAATATGAAATTCGGTAAGAAAGTCAATAAAGTATTGATTTCTAGAAGTCCAGTTGATTTCTGAGTACATGTCAAAGCTAGTGGGAGCATAAAATGTTATGCTGGTAATAATTATGCTAGTGGGACCATGGTGATTATGTTAAGTATTGCAAGTTAGCAATGTTAATTATAGAAAACAAAAGTTTCAATTTTCTTTGAAAAGTTGTTTGCTATAATTAAGGGAGAGGATTTTTTACTTCATTCCAATTCTACAAGCTTAGATTGAGTTTTATTAACTTTAGTTAAGGATATATATGAATGTTATGTTGGAATTGTTCAACATAAGGAATTTCTATATATGTTGCGTTCTCAAAATTCGATTATGATTACGGCATCCCTCTTCATAGTTCGAATTATGAAAACATGACAAATAAAAATTTTATTGCATAAGTCATGTCCCATATGCTTTGGGTATAGGTCTGATTGCATGTGCTATAATATTCATCCATTCTAACTTTTCTAAATGCCTAGGGCATTAAGATGGAAAAAGGAATAGAACTGGAAACGACTAAAATGATTAAGCAAAATTGTCGAGGACAATATGAGGTTTACCAAAGATTGGTTGCTCATGGACAATTAGAAGTATAAAGTAAGGACCATATTGACATATTTTGAAAAGAGGCAACTCTTGTTCAGAAGTGATGGTCAAAATGGTAATATGGAATTGTCTCCATAGGTGGAAGTTATTCTTTGAATATGTGTAAGATTAAAGAACTTAATGCTAAGAAGGATGTTCAAAGGAATGTACTTTGAATTTGAGAATTCATTTCCATGGAATTGTTTTCCATTGGAATACTTTGTAATGTCTATTGCCATGTCTTTGTGACTTCTGTGCATAGTCATTATAAGGGGATCATTGCATATAAGTTTAGAATCTAACAGATTACAGTAAATGGCAAGAGTTTGGTATTCTTGCATTTACAACAAGGATTGGAATTGTGAAATGAGCATCATTGGAATATTATCAATTGATATATTTCACAAAGAGAGGACCATATGTAAATATAGTATGCATACTTGGAGTATGGCATAACTGTTGTTTGGAAAAACATAGTGTGCATGCTTGGAGCATGGCACGACTATTGTTTTAATTTAAGTATTAAGTTGATAAATCGAAACATAAATAATGAGTAGTCAATATGGTGCTTAAATAAAAGGTGTTTTTATTTACACTCAAAGTGTTGGGGCCATATAAGATTAATATTATTCTTGTGTTTCACTTTGCATGTTTTGACTTCCAGAATAACTAGGTCCTTCTTCCTGAATGACTAAGTTATTCAAACCATCCACAGTCAGTCATATGTTGGAAGTAGATATGAATCAAGACTGTCGTGAATTTGGATTGTATGATTTGTCTAAAGTGCTTTAGTGTCACACCCCCGGCCAAGGCGGAACATGCCGGGAGTGGGACTAAGTTCATGGATCACAGATAAACTAAATATATAGCACAAGTACAACGATAAACAAAACTACATTTGTATTCCATCATTAAGTTTGAATACAAGGTTCTTACAGGTAATAATAGTACAGTAGTTGCCTTAAACAGGTAAGCATGTATCAAAAACAAGCTAGCTAGGTCATCTGCAATCGACAGCTAATCTTCTGTCTGAACGGCTGGCTAATGATCCCCTAAGAATACATGTAAGTTTTGAAAGTCAACACAAAGGTTGGTGAGTGTCACAGGTTTTCTGCTAACGCAATAATACTTTTAATAAGTCTAAAAAGTATTATCTTTGTATGTACAACAAAAGTTAAAATAGTGTTTGCAATGAGTCTTTAAAAGCCAAAATGTATAGTTTGTATAAGTAAAACCATACGTAAAACTGTGTTTGTAATGAATCTTTGAAAGCCAAAACGTTATGTTTCATAAGTACTTTCATACTTAAAAATGTGTTTGTAATGAATCTTTGAAGCCAAAACGTTATGTTCCATAAATAATTTCATACTTAAAATTGTGTTTGAAATGAATCTTTAAAGCCAAAACGTTATGTTCCATAAGTAATTCCATACTTAAAATTGTGTTTGAAATGAATCTTTGAAGCCAAAACATTATGTTCCATAAGTAATTCCTTACTTAAAATTGTGTTTGAAAGCAACCAAATCCATGGTTGTACGGGTAACGAATAAAGTTTTCTGCCAAGGTTGTACTTCACAACCGCAGATATGGATAAACAAACATACGGATATACGGATACAGTTATCTGCCAAGGTTCAAATTAACAACCGCAGATACGGATAAACAACAAGTATATTTGATAAGTATACCCGTAAAGTGTACGATACTTGTTTAAACAGTTGACAAAACTTAGTATAGTGTACACAAGCACATGTATGAGCCTAAGATACAAGTTCTATAACTTGTATAAACGTATAAACCTATATATTTTTGTCATAAACAGACATACGGATATACGGATAAAGTTATCTGCCAAGGTTGAACTTAACAACCGTAGATACGGATAAACAGGTAATTGACAAGTATAATTGATAAGCGCACACATTGAAGAGTACAATACTTGTATAACTATATAAACTTATATGTTTCTATATATGTATGAGGTATAATTAGACTACCAAGTTGATAAACGACTATACAATTTTAGCATAATATTTGTCGGAACGTATATGGTATTTTTATTAGTCGTATTATCTTAACAACATAACATATAAAACTATTGAGGTTTAAAATGATTTTGTTTACTTAACATGTAAGCGTTCAAACAATTATTTCTAAAACTGGTAAAGTATTTACACAAAAAGGGACCCTTTGGCTAGCAAAATCGGCACCTAGTGTTACTAGAGAGGGCATAACCGATTTTTGAGTGCTAGAAGTACTCTCTCAAGTTATTCGAAGTTTTGTGGTGTTGTGTGAAGCATTTGAGGCACAACATTTCGGGTGCTAGGCTCACAAAGTCTTGAAGGAATCCAAGCAACAACAAGGTATGTATTTCTACTAGTTTCTATGTTTTATGTAATCTCCATGCCATGCTAGTTAGGAAATAACCTTGAAAAGAAATTTGCATGTATATAGAGAAAACATAGATTCAAGGTTATTAGGGTTGCATGTACACTTAGGAAGTGTTAGAATGCTCAAAACCCATCATCATATGTAACCATTATTCTTACACATAGGCTCATGATCCATAAATTATCTGGAGTAATATTTCATGGACTTTCACATAAGCATAGTCCATTACAAATTAACCATGGATCATTAGCACAAACCAAATGTCTCACTGATTTACATAATCAGTCCCTGTTAATTTACTTAGTCTCATTTGATCTCTAAATTAATTCCATATTAAATCTTAATCAATACTAATTAAATAATATGATTTCTCAATTAATATATTATATTTATAATATATTAATAAATCACATATAACCTCTTTCTCATATATCCATCCTATCAAATTGTTCCAGAGAGTTGCAACCCAAATAGACCATGCTTGTATCGGGTCATGTACATACCAATTATAGTTGTGGGCTTAGACACCTAATCCTACAGTGTCCCACTAACATAAGTCTAATAACTATAATTGCAAGTACGACTCCAAAATCCGATTAGCAATCGTAGCTCTCAAAAATACCGTTGTCGAACTCTGATCGTATTAGTAAGGCGTCCATAAGATAAGGGATCATATATTCCGCCATTCGTTATATCGTATGAACCAAGACATGGATTATAATCATTCTCTCTGTTCATGTGTTGTTTCTCGATATCTGATTTATGATGACTGACTAATTAAACAAATCAAATCAGTCCAGGCTTTGCTGAACGCTTAGGGTGTCATCACTAAATCATCGAGGGGCCCATAAATATTGCTTTTATCCTAGTTTGGGTAAAAGGAATGGATAAACTTTGACACATATGCTTGCTCTATCTACTCATCGAATCACACTCAACAATATGCTTTATAAAACCAAGTTACTGGTGCGTTTTCACATTATCAATGTGCCACCGACTTGTAAACTACAACTTATATATCTTCGTTTCAAGAATATAAGATATTATCGTCTCATGGTCAGTCGTGATAAAATCCATGAAGTGATTCAAATGAGCGTGGGTTTAATCCAACACTCAAGTCTTATTAAAGGAATACTCATGAATACTGCAACAAACTTGTGATATGTCTAAATACCTTTAGACCCATTCATGACAGTCTAGCTTCAATACCTACTTCAAAAGTATGATCGACTGTGGATAGTTTGAATAACCTAGTTATTCGGGAAGTCAAAACACGGAAAGTGAAACACAAGAATAACCAAATCCAATATGGTCCCAAAACTCTTGAATATAAATAATACACCTTCTATTTAATTACCATATTGATTTACACATTATTCATTGTATAATGTTTCGAACAATGAACTTAATACTTGAATTATAACAATAGTTAGCCCATGCTCCAAGCATCCACACTATGTTTACCTATGGTCCTAACTTTGTGAAATAGATCAATTGAACACATCTTCAATGAAACTCATTTCATAATTGCAAGTCTTTATCCCCAGTGTAAGAATATCAAATTTTTGTCACTATTAGGATGTGTTAGGTTCTAACCTTTATGCAATGATCCTTTTGTACCAAAGTCACAGAGACTTAGATAATGAAATTACAGAGTATTCCAATAGAGATTATTACAAAAATAGTTCCATGGAAGTGAAGTCTCAAATTCAAAGTACATTCATTTGAACACCCTTCATGCACAAAAGTTTCTAACCTACACATAGATTCTTAATATCCATCTCCCAAAACAGTTCCATATTTTGCATATGACAACTCATTATTAATAGAATCCTATCTATATATAAAAATGTCAATATAGTCCATCCATTACTATACATCTATCTGGCCACAAGCAACCAATCCTTAACGAACTTTAGATTGTCCTTGACAGTTGTTTAACCACTTTAGTCATATCCGGTTGTTGTCCTTTTTCCCTCTTAATTCCCTAGGCATTTGGAAAATTCAGAACACATAAATATTATAGCATATGCAATCGATCCTATACTCGAAGCATATGTGAGACGATTCATAATGTCTTACATAAAGATATGATCCTTGACCAGTCTATTGCTATAATACTTCCACATATACAATTTCCTTATGTTGAATCAGTTCAACATAACATTCATATATGTTCTAGACTAAATTTGATTAAAATCTCAAACTAAGCTTTTAGAATTGAAATGAAGTATGAATTCCTCCCCCTTAATTATATCAAAACAACTTTTCAAACCCTACAACTATGTGAATTGAAACTTTAGTTTTCTATAATTAATATTCCTAACTCGCAACACCAATCGTAATAATTGTGCTCCTACTAGCATACTAATTACAATCTTACAAGCACAACACTTATGCTCCTACTAGTTTTAACATGTACCCATAAATAAGCTGGAGTTTTAGAATGCAATACTTGTTGACTTTCTTACCAAAGTTCAGATTTCTGATACAAAATGCTTTGATAAGACTTTATCTAGGCTTCTCAAACTCATACACCTTTCCTTAGATAGCTCACTTGTGCATCTAAACAGTTTTAGAACTTACAACAATAAGTCTCAAATGTTTAGAGCTTTTTCCATTTCTCACAATTCGAACTATGAAGCGGGATGCGGTAATCATAATCGAATTTGAGAATGAAAATATCACAATTGCTAACTATTTAAAATGTACTTATTGTAAGTGTTTCCTCATAATCATTTTCATGAATTGGAGAGAAACCTAATGAAACTTAGATTTTTATGGTGTATGTGTTCCTATCCGTGTGAATTTGTCAAAACCATAATCGCAAGATAAGGTTAGTGACAAATCCATACTCATATGGACTGCAACTGTTCAATCTTAATTTCTTGCTACTTGGCAGGTCAAGGGCATTACATTACTTCCAAGTTGTTATGCAAACAATTGAGAACTCATAGAACTCACTTATATAGTCAACTTCAGCTAAAATGGGCACCACAATAATAATATGTCAACACGATAGGTTATAAACCTCAAGTCGTGTGCTAGTGATTAACAATAGGTTTATTCTTGATCAGTTCTTGAAACTTTCCAAGAACTCTAAGACTCCCACTGACCTATTGACATATAAGATTCTCTTTTTCAAGAAACATTACTTGAAAAACAAATATTCAAGACTTAGTGCAGTTTCTTATCAAGATAAACACTTCACACTTCATAACAACTTACCAATTTTCAAATGTACAAGCGTAATAAAACATTTTTCTACTCCACATTTGATGAGTGTATTATAAACCTTCATAAGATTATGTCACTCAAGGCTCAATCTTGGAGCGTGGCTCTAAGACTTGATTTTAGAACGAAGTATGGTTCACCTATTGATTTAACCATTTCAACATTTCACGATTCCTCTTCTTAGCCATACAAGTGCACTAAGATGTCCTTAGAGGATTAAATGTGTTATGGTTCCATAATCTTTAAGATGATCATAAAACACGATACTCAGGTACTCTCCTTTCATTTCAGATTGGAGAAACTTTTATATTTCTGCCTAGGTTGATTCTTCTCATTCATTCTGCTATACATTGAAACTTTTTTAATGATTCAAAATTATACTTAATCTTGTAAGTATAACCATGTTTACAAAACTTTTAGTGAATTATGACAAATAGTCTTATTGTTCTTTGTGGAGGACCTAACTAGCGCACAACCAAGTGTACCTGATTCCCTAGTTCTTCACTTGACTCACATATACATGTGAACAAGGAATTAGCCTTAATTTCCTATAGACAAAGGTTATCATTCATCACACAATACAAGTTGCATGATTCCAAGTTTCTATCAAACTTAAACTTGGGAGATGAGAATCTTTCCTTATTTTGTAAAATTTGATACCACCACAAACGAGAGAATCAAATCTATTTGCAACATTGCTATTAATAGAAACACGTAAGTAATAATTTTCACAAATGCAATTGTAAGGAGAAATATAAAATAAGACAAAGTTAAAATTTTCTTTATTTATAAAATGCGGGAAAAACTTTTCCTTATGATGCAATTACAAATGAAAACATTGTTTCTAAACATTTCCTAAGCAATCTATCATAACTCTTAAGCAGCAACTTAAAATTTTAATCATTGAAGCATGCGATCGAAATCCTTTTCTTCACTATCAGAATCAACTTACTCTTCTTTTAAGCTTCCTTTCTTTTATTCGATCGTTCAAAACATCAAAATGTAATTATATTACATCATGTATTAAGAGTCTCCAAATAGGGATTTAATAGAGGTAGATAGTGGACTTACCTGAACTAGAGTCAAAAATATTTTGACTTTACCGTCCTTGCAATCTTTCAGGTAAATACGACAGCTTCACAACCCATTCCCCTTCTCTTGGTAATAGAAACATATGGATTCTTTGGAAATGGTATACGGGACAATCTCAGATTTTGCCTTTCTCTTTACCATTTGGTCAAATTACTTGACCGTGGCTGATCCCTTTCCATTGGGAAGAGAAAGTATTTCTGGACTTCCAATGTTACCATTGTCAATGTCCATGGAAGTTTGGGGAGCAGATCTTCCAATCAAATTTGTTTTACCAGTGCGCCAAATTATTGTTGATTCAGCAGCAATTAGCAAATAGGTAAGATTGATAAGGTTCATGTCAAGGTCTGTGATATAGTACTCTTTAATGAACTCACTATATGACTTAGGTAATCACTGAAGCCCGAAATCAACAGCCAGCTTCCTAGAGACATCGACTCCTAACATTCCCAGTCTGTCAATGTGTAACTTCATCTCCAAGACATGTACACACACATGCCTTCCATCTTGGTGTTTTCCAGCCAATAGGGCTTGAGTGACCTTGAACTTTTCATGTCTTTGAACTTGTGGGTTATGGAGAATTATTGGAGGATGTGGTAAAAGTGAAGTTCCACTACATCACGGAGAAGGGATTAATCTTTCACCTTGATCTTCTTGTGGAATATCATCTTTATAAAGAAATCCTTTTCTATAAGGATAAGGTAGACTGTAGTTGTCAGAACTAGATATGTACAAGGGAGAAATTCAAGTTAGTTGATTTAAGTCCTTAATATATCACCCAAAATGAAATATTAAGGCTAGGACCCAACACAGTATTTTACAATTCGGAATAGGGATGCCGTAATCCAATTACAAAGTATTTGAAGGTTGGAATGACGATTTACCAATTTCCACCATGAAAAACGAAAATGGATATTATGTTTTGAATGGATTGAAATTCCTAGATCATTTGAGATTCATTGAACTTTTCAATGGCATGTTTAATCTCGATTATGCCTTCTCAAGTTTGTAACTAGGATGTTGAGGATCACAAACAAGGTGTGAATAACCACGCAAATATGATTGGTACTCTCATTGTTACAAATCATCTAATCAATGTGCCGGTTAACCACACACGTTCCATTGATCCATGATTAACAGCAAGCTACCCTTTGCCACTCTTGTTAGCCCCAAATTAGTGTTTCGTTTAACCACACACACTCCACTAATGACTTAACAAGGTTCATAGTCCAACTTCATGGAATAACACCATTCTCACATTTTTCATAAGTTACTAAGATTGGGAATTTATAAGTATTTAGTTACTTGGTATTTTCATTATACCTTTAATGGAAGTTTGTGTCCTATCCTACCCGTTCGGCTAATGACCCTCCGTTAGTCAAGGGTGTGGTGGGTAAGAGTGTATACCCAATGACAGTCATTTTACAGGCCGCTTCCTTAAACACCCCTTATAAACAAGCTTCGTGAATGAGGCCAACTAACGGTAAATCTGACTTTTTAGTTATACATATATAATACATTAAGCTTTGATTATACAATATAAGGGTGTATTTTAAACCTTTAAAATACTAGGTGGTTTAATCTATTAATAATTTATACACTTAATTTAATTAAACTTAAACCATATGATTTTGGATTTAATAATACTCTTTTAATTAAACATTTAATTAACTATTAATAAAGTCCATAAGAGTGTAATTGAACTATTCAAAAACATCAAAGTTCTAAATATAAAATTCAAAATTCAAACAATTTAATTAATTTTTAAGTTATGAACCTAAGAGTTTTAGAATTCAATGTTTCATAAAAAAAAATTCAAATTCCAAAACATGAGGGCAAGTTTTGTAACTCTTGAAAACTTTTGGATTCCATAACTTATGGAGTTAATGTTTTTTATGAAGATGATGAATGAGATTTTTCATGTTCCATAACCTGAGGACAAGTTATGAAACTCTTCAAAACTTTTGAGTTCCAAATTTGATCACAAATATTGTAACTCCTTAAAAAACTTTTAGAATTATAAAACTTAAATCCATGTTTTGTAACTCTCCAAAATAACATTTAGATCAAACTTTAAACTTATAAAATAACTATGACATCCCCATTTTTACGTCCAGGAAAGACCAATTTTGTTTATGTTTTATAAAAATCAGAGTACCTCTTTTAATAAAAGTGTTGCGAAATTTGTTCCCAGAAAAACATGACAAATACTTTATCGAAGCATTTCCGAAGAAATGTATTTTATTCATTCTAAAACATTTGGGATGTCACCGCCAATATGGAAACATAAGCATAAACAAAACTTACATTTATCTACACTAGTGATCTACATCTCTTTAATCTCTCAGTGTAATGTAATTTCATATCGATACCTGTGATACAAATAAGCTTGAGTGGGCCAGGTTGAGAAACCTGGTGAGTACATATGGATTTCAATCCCACAATGTTATATCATATATATAATTTAGAACTCACAAAATATACAATTTCCCCATATATATATATATATATATATATATATATATATATATATATATATATATATATATATATATATATATATATATATATATAATCAACTCTTACCCCACCCCGTCAATCCTCACAACGAGAC
This sequence comes from Lactuca sativa, assembly GCF_002870075.4. Lineage (NCBI taxonomy): Eukaryota > Viridiplantae > Streptophyta > Magnoliopsida > Asterales > Asteraceae > Lactuca > Lactuca sativa. The sequence continues at coordinate 129,985,637 of NC_056623.2, read as the reverse complement.
TATCCAGATCTCAGACCTTAAATTTTACCTCTTACTCCCAGATCTCATCCATTTTCTCAGATCATGTCTTAATCTATACTCCTAGATTAATGAGATTTAACTATGTCCAATCCATACTCTCGGACTAGGGACAATGACAATGTCTAATCCATGCTCCCGGATCAATGACATATATTAAAGTTCTATTCTATGAGTATAACTCACTCGTACTTGTAAGAAGATACTACCCAATATTCCTCATAATTAATTTAGGTTTACTCTTTATCCTAAATCATCATATATAATCAGGTATGTTCTTTAACATGTATTTTAGGCAACATCAAATAACTCACATATAATCAAATATTTAGTACTTCAATCAATACTTGTATTAAAACCATATTCATTAAAGGGTCTATACACTCACCTGTTAAGGTGGTGACTCTGTACTCAGACAGCGCTTCATTTACTCAAAACAATTTTCCTTCGACAAAACCTAGTATCATTACCACTAGAGTTTAGTCTAACGTTCACCGAGATAAATTAATAGTCTAGCTATTACTATAATTATATACACGTTAAACAATAATCTTCACTCACTATGTACAGTAAAGGGCCACACATGAAACACCGAAGGGTAGGACCATTTTGGCATATAGCACTTCTGAAATCAAACAACCCAAGCGACCCTTCAAACCAGATTTCCCGTACCGCGAGTGGTTAAAAAGATATTATAATGACACTTAAAACAAAAGCTATGCTTAAGGTAGGGTAAGTGTATCCCACTTACATCGAGGTTCGCTGAAAACCCGGCTCTGCGGGGGCAGAACTTCTGAGCCGAAAGCTCTTCTTCTCGGAGCTGTCGGGAGCTCCAGGGCTTCTACCTCGTTCTATTAGAGAGTTTATGAAGTGAATAAAGAAAGGGTAAGGTGTGAGGAATGAAGAGGGTGTGCGTTTCGACCGATTTTAAATTTAACAGTATGAGGAGATTACATTGTTAAATGACCGCGTAAAATTCATAACTTCTACATATGGAATCCGTTTTCCTCTGTCTTTTTATCGTTAAGCTCCTATTACTGAGATCTTCAATTCTCATTTAGGCTGCATTGGCCAAAACCGCTCGATCTAAAATTCGAGTTTCGGGTTGTACACTACTAAGCCAAATCTTTGAAAAATCATAACTTCCTTATACAAAGTCAGATTTGGGCTTTCTTTTTTATCTACTCTCTCGGTTTAATGTATCCTATGAATTTTGTTTAGATTAATAAGCCTAAAAACTCCTCTATCATAAATTCACTATTTACATTACACAGCGTCGTGCCGATTTTGTCGCGAAACATTGACAGGCCATAACTTCTTTGTTATAACTCGGATTTCGGTATTCTTTATATGTACGGAACCCTTGTAACATATGCTACAACATTTATTCAGAATATTCATTCTAAATAATCTTTTATCAAAAATTCATTTTTGACACTCATTGTCTCTAAATTGAAGAGCCCGAATCTGCGGGCGTTACGATAACCGTTTTATCTTTTACCAATTTGATGATAATACAACTCTTTTAGTAAGATGATTTCAAATCAAATTTCACTAATAATTAGTTTATCATATAATCTAGTAATTATTTTATAATTTGACAATTTATCTTCTATATGGATGGGATAATCATTACCATATATCAGAAAAACAGATTTTATGATACAAAACAATTTAAGGTAATTATCCAAATCCATTTCTAGCCTAAAAACCCAAAAACAGTAAAAAAAGGTTGTTGAACTCGTCTAGTAAACTTATAGACTCGTCAAGTTCATCATGAACTAGTTGAGTTCATGAATGGACTCCTCGAGTCCGCCCTGTCACACAACAATTTATTCTATTCTTCCTGCTTTGAACAGTTAACCAAGCAAAAATATAACAGAAAACTACCCATGGCTCTAATACCACTGTTGGGTTTTATGTACTATATCATTCCTATGGTGCACATACAACCCTAATAGCTTTGGATCTAAGTTCTCTCTAGCTATACATGCATCAAAATTTCCAAAGCATGAAACCTACAACTAGCATACAATATTGATATATGAATCATAAATACTAGTTAGAATATTACCTCATGTTGTAGCTTGTTGAATTTGGTCTTTCAGGAGCCTAGCACCTCAAGTGTGATGCCTCAAATGTCTTACAACAAACCAAGAACAAGAGGAGGACTTTGAGAGAGAAGTAAGGAGACACAAAACCATCCAAGTCTTATTATAGTCATAAGTGCATGATTTTCGCTTCGGGGTTACAAATATATCTGGTAGAATTCCAAGAGTCATATGTAACTCTAATTCTTACACTTAGGCTCATGATTCGTAACTTATATCGACTAATATTTCATGGACTTTCAAATTACCTTAGTCCATTACAAATTAACCATATATTATTAGCCCAAACCATATGTCTCACCGATTTACATAATCAGTCCCTGTTAATTTAATTAGTCTCTTTTGATCACCAAATTAATTCAAAATTAATTCTTGATCAATACTATTAAATAATATGATTTCTCAATTAATATATTATACTTATAATATATTAATGAATCACATATAACCTCTTTCTCAAATATGTTGGATTAGTGTCCAAGTCCATAACTATAATTGGTATGTACTTGACCCGATTAAGCATGGTCCATTTAGGTTGCATGGCAGCAGAACAATTTGTAAGGATAAACTTGTGAGAAGAGGATATTTATGATTTTTTAATATATTATAAGTTCTAATATATTAATATGAAATCATATTATTATTTAATTAGTATTGATCAAGAATTAATTTGGAATTAATTTTGTGATCAAAAGAGACTAATTAAATATATGGGGATTAATTGTGTAAATCATTCACTCTTGTAATGTGGGTTTATGATCCATAGCTCTTTATGTTGGGCTAAACCCATGTGATGAGCCATGGATAATCCATGGAGGTTAAAACCCATGGAGCATGAAGAATCTGGAAAGACATGCACATTAGGGTTTGCATGGTGTAACCCTAAGTAAGCCACACTATATAAGAGTCCCCATAGCTCAAGAAATCGACACTAAGGTGATTCACAAGAGGGCAAGCCGATTTTATGGAGCAAGTATTATTGTCTCAATTTCATCCAAATGTTGGTGGTGTTGGGTGAACCATTTGAGGTGCAACACTTGGGGCACTAGTCTCTTAAAGGCAAAAGGAATCAAGCTACAACAAAAGTTATGTCATTCTACTAGATTCTTGTATTATACATACTTCATAATATGCTAGTTAGGATGATACCTTGTAAAATCAATATTTTCATTTATAATAGAGAAAACATAGATCCAAGGTATATAGGGTTGCATATACACCATAGGAGTGTTATAATGCACAAAACTCATCAGTGGTATCAGAGATACTTGATGTTGTTGCTTGAAAATCGACTTTGTTTGCTGTCTCGATAAGCGAATCGATGAGTCCATAGAGTGACTCGACGAGTCCATGTGTAAAATCATCCAACTCGTCGAGTTTGTTCATGCACTCGACGAGTTGGACTCCCTGATAGTATATCTTCAAGTTTTAAGGCTGGAATTGGACCAAGATCATTACCGTAAGCTGTTTTTGAGCTTATAAACATGTTTTTGATATGGTAACGATCATACTAATCCAATTCAAAAGATAATTGTCAAAAGTTTCATGTTTTGTATTAGCTTAATGGTTAGGCTAATTACATGAAAGTTGTTTGATTTGAATTGTGTTGTTCATATGAGTTTAATCTAAATTATGAATATTGGTAGACATGTTTGTTAGTTTATTAGATGATCTAAATGGCCTTTAATGGACTCCATAACTTGTCCTCAAGTTATGGAAAACCAAAATTTTTTCCTTTAATGAGATTATTAAAAACATAGGTTATGAACTTGAAAAGTCTTTCCTCCATAAATTGTTTTATGACCTCCATAACTGTGCTCAAGTTATGGATTTTCAAGAGTCTTTCCATTAAAAGTCATATTAAACTCATATGTTATGGATTCCAAAATTTTGTGAATTATTCAAAACTTGCCCATATGTTTTGGAATTTGTAAAGTTACATTTTTAAAAACTATAGTTCCAAACCCTAGAATTTTAAAAGTTAAAATTCAACCCTTATACTATTACAATATTATAGGTTTAATATATATATATATATATATATATATATATATATATATATATATATATATATATATATATATATAAGTAAAGTAAGTATTACCGTTAGTAGGCCTCATTCACGAAGCCAATCTATCAGGGGGTATAAGGTTACTGCCTATAAAATGGCAGTTTAATGGGAATCCACTCTCACCCACCGCTTCCTTGACTGGTGGAGGGTCGTTAGCCGAACGGGTAGGATACGACTATATTTCTCCCTTCATTAAAAGTATAATGATAAATATAAAGTAACTAAAATTTTATTAAATTCCCAATCTTAGTTACTTTAGGAAAAATGTGAAATGGTGCTAACCCATGAAATTACACTTTGCACCTTGTTAAGTCGTTACTGGAGTGTGTATGGTTAATCAACACACTAATATGGGAATGTCAAAGCGTGGAAAAGGGTAGCTTGAAGTTAATCATAGATCAATGGAGCAAGTGTGTTTAACAAACATATTGATTAGGTGGTTGTAACATTAGGTGTACCAAGCTAATTTTCATGGTTATTCACTCCTTGTTTATGTTCCTAGGCATCCCAGTCACAAACTTGAAGGGCACAATCGAGATTTAAACGTGTCGTTGAATAGTTCAATGAATTTCAAAGGATCTAGGAGTTTCAATCCAATTAAAACTTAATGTTCAATTTTGTTTTTCATGGTGGAAATTGGTAAATCGTCATTTACCTACCTTCAAATACTTTGTAGTTTGGATTACGGCATCCCTCTTCCAAATTGTAAAATATTGTGTTGGTTCCTATCCTTAATATTTCATGGTGGGTGTTATATTAAGGACTTAAATCAACTAAACTTGAACTTCTCCCTCATTGATGTCTAGTTCAGGCAACTATGGTCTTCTCAAATCTGGAACAAGCTTTCCACTTGAAGATGATGTTCCATAATATCATGCTTCATTTCCTCCACCTCCTCCAATTATTCTCCCTAACCCACACTGATGAGGTCTTGGAGATCAAGTTACATATTGACAGGTCTTTGAGATCAAAGTTACATATTGACAGGCTGGGAGAGTTGGGTGTCGAAGTCTCAAGGAAGTTGGTTGTTGACTTGGTTCTTCAGTCACTCACTGATGACAGATCACGACATGACCCTTATCGATCATACCTATTTGCTTGTTGCCGCTGAATCAAAAATGTTTTGGATCACCGGTAATGAAAATTTGATTAGAAGATCTACTTCCCAAGATTCATGGACAATATTGACATTCCAGAAATGATTTCTTCTCCTAGGGAGAGAAATTAGCTAAACTCAAAAAGTTTGAACTTAAGAGAAAGACCGGTTCTGGAATTCTCTCATGTGCTATGGTGATAGAAAAAATTTGTTTGTTTTTGCCAATTAAAGAGACATTGGAAGCAAAGCTGCCCTGACTACCTGAGAGATCTAAGAGATGGTTAAGTCAAAATGTTTGACTCTACTTCAGGTAAACTCCATTATCTAACTCTATTGAGTTCTTATTTGGAGATTCTTATTACATGATGTAATGTAATTACATTTTGATGTTTTGGAGAATAAAAGGAAGCTTAAAGAAAGAGTATGTTGATTCTGATCACGAAGATGGATTTAAATCGCATGGTTCGATGATTAGAATTTTGAATTGCTGCTTAAGAGTTATGATAGATTGCTTAGGAATAGATAACAACATAGTTTTTCACTTGTATTTGCATTGTAAGGACAACTTTTCCGCAATTTTTTTTAATAAAAAGGAAAAATTTGATTTTATTTGATTTTAAAAATTTCCTTACAATGGAATTTGTGAAAAAATTTTGTTTATATGTTTCCATTGATAGCAATATTGGAAAATAGGTTTGATTATTTCGTTTGTGGTAGTGTCAAGAATTTTCCAGATAAGGAAAGATTCTCATTACCCAAGTTTCAGCTGGATAGAAAATTGGAATCATGAAACTTGTTTGTTTGATGCATGAGAATTTTCTTCTTTGGGAAATTAAGATTGATTCCTTGTTCACATGTATATGTGAGTCAAGTGAAGGACAAGGGGATCGGGTACACTGGGTGTACGCTAATCAGGTCCGCCACAAAGAACGATAAGACTATTCATCATGATTTACTAAAGTTTTGAAAATATGGTTATGGTTACAAGTTTAAGTATAATTTTGAACATTGAAAAAGTCTCAATGTATGGCAGAACGAATAAGAAGAATCAAATTAGGCAGAAAGATAACAGTTTCTCCAATTTAAGAGATGAGAGAGTACTTGAGTATCTTGTTTTATAATTATCTTAGCCATTATGAAACCATACCACAATTGATCTCTAAGGATATTTTATTGAACTTGTTTGGATAAGCAGAGGAATCATGAATTAGTAAAGTGGTTGAATTGAAAGATAAATCATACGTCTTTCCAAAATCAAGTTTTAGAGTCATACTCCAAGATTGAGCCTTGAGTGACATAATCTTAAGAAAGGTTTGTAACGCTTGTCGAATGTAGAGAAAAATGTTTTCTTACTCTTGTACTTTTGAAATTGGTAAGTTGTGATGTTTCCGATAAGACAAAGACCAACTATAACCAATTGTGTGAAGTGTTAGTCTTGATATGAATCCGCACAAACTCTTGAATATTTGTTTTGTCAAGGAATGGTACTTAACAAGAGAATCTTATATGTCAAGAGGACAGTGGGAGTCTTAAAGATCTTGAAAAGTTTCAAGAACTAGTCATGAATACAAACCTATCGTTTATCACTAGAACACGACTCGAGCTTTGGAACCTATCGTGTTGACATATCGTTGTTTCTGTGCCCATTCTAGTTGAAGTTGACTATGCATGTGAGTTCTATGAGTTCTCAATTGTTTGCGTATCAACCTGGAATCAATGGTAGGCCCTTGCAAGTGGCAAGAAATTAAGATTAAACAAGTTCAGTCCATATGAGTTTGGATTTGTCGTTAACATTGTCTTGTGATTATGGTTTGACAAATTCACATGGATAGGAACACATACACCATGAAAATCTAAGTGTCATAAGGTTTCACTCTGATTAATGAAAATGATGGTGAGGAAACGCATTCACTAAGAACATTTTAAGGAGATAGCAATTGTGATATTTCCATTTCTCAAATTCGATTATGAGTACATAATCCCTTTTCATAGTTCGAATTGTGAGAAATGGCAAAGTTCTAAACAATTGAGACTATGATTACGGCATCCCTCTTCATAGTTCTAAAATTGTTTAGACACACATGTGAGCTATCTAAGGAAATGCGTATGATTTTGGGAAGCTTAGATAAAGTCTTATCGAAGCGACTCATATCAGAAATCCAAACTTTGGTAAGAGAGTCAATAAGTATTGATTTCTAGACGTCCAGCTGATTTTTTGATACATGTCAAAGCTAGTGGAAGCATAAGTGTTATGCTTATAAAATAATAATTCTGATGCTAGTGGGAACATATTTACAGTGGTAAGTATTGCACGTTAGCAATGTTAATTACATAAAACAAAAGTTTCAAATTGTTTGAAAAGTTGTTTTGCGATAATTAATGGAGAGGAGATTATACTTCATTTCCATTCTAAAAGCTTAGATTGAGATTTTAATCAAATTTAATCAAATATATATGAATGTTATGTTGGAATGGTTCAACATAAGGAAATTCTATATATGGAAAGGTTAATTGCGTTCACAAAATTTGGTTATGATTATGGCATCCCTCTTCATAATCAAAATTTTGAGAACATGGCAAATAGAAATATTATTGCAAAAGACTGATCAAGTATCATGTCTTTATGTTAGACATTATGAATCGTGTCCCATATGATTTGGGTATAGGATCGATTACGTATGCTTCGGAAATAGAACCTGATTTGACTAAAGTGGTTAAACAACTGTTAAGGACAATCTAAGGTTTGATGCTTTGGGAATAGAACCTGATTTGACTAAAGTGGTTAAACAACTGTTAAGGACAATCTATGGTTTACCAAAGATTGGTCGCTTAAGGACAGTTGGAAATATACTAATGGATGGACCATATTTACATTATTATGAATAGACAGGAGTCTATTAATAATGAGTTGTCATATGGAAAATATGGAATGTTTCCATATTAGGAGTTGAAGAATAGATGAGAAAGTTAGAAACTTTATGCAAGAAGAATGTTCAAAGGAATGTACTTTTAATATGAGACTTCATTTCCGTTGATTTGTATTGCAACAATCTCCAAAGGAATATTTTGTAATATCGTTGTTCAAGTCTCTGTGACTTTTGGTACCTAGACATTACTAAAGAATCATTGCATGATAGTTTAGAATCTAACACTTTCTAGCATTGACAAGAATTTGGAATATTTACACTTGCAATAAAGATTAGGAATCGTGAAATGATCATCATTGAAATGTTGTCAATTGATATATTTCACAAAGTAAGAACCATATACAAACATAGTGTGCATGCTTGGAGCATGGGACAGCTATTGTTTTAGTTCAAGTATTAAGTTGATTATTCGAAACATTATACAATGAATAATGAGTAATCAATATGGCTCAAAAGTTTAGGGGCCATATAGGATTAGTATTATTTTTGTTTTTCACTTTGCATGTTTTGACTTCCCGAATAACTAGGTTATTCAAAACCATCCATAGTCAATCATACTTTGGAAGTATGTATTGAGGCAAGACTATCATGAATGAGTCTATAGTTTGACTAGGTGTTTTAGACATAGCCACATAATTCATGAGTGCTCCTGGAATAAGATTCGATTATTGGATTCAACCCACACTCATTTTAATCACTTCATGGATTTTATCACGAGTGATCATGAGACGATAATATCTTATATTATTGAAACCAAGACATGTGAGTCATAATTTACAAGTGGGTTGCACATTGACATATGTAAACTCACCAGTAACTTGGTGTTATGAAACCTATTGTTGTGTGTGATTTGATGAGTAAGTACAAGCAAGCATTTGAGTCGAAGTTAATCCATTCCTTTTACCCTTGGAGGGATAAAAGCGATATTTTTGCGCCCCTCGATGATTTAGTGATGACAAACCTAAGTGATAGGCCGAGCCTAGCCTAATTTGATTTGTTCAATTAGTCGGTTTTCATAAATCGGAAATCAATAAACAATAGATGGACAAAGAGAATGATTATAATCCATGTCTCAGTCCATATGATATCTAAAATGGAGGAATATATGATCCCTTATCTAATGGATGCGTCATTGATTTGTTCAGAGTTCGACAACGGCTTTTAAGAGCTGCGATTGCTAGTCCGGTTGTGGAGTCATACTTGCAATAATAGTTATTAGACTTATCCAAGTGGGAGACTGTTGGATTAGTGTCTAAGTCCATAACTACAATTGGTATGTACTTTACCCGATTGAGCGTGGTCCATTTGGGTTGCATGGCATCAGAACAATTTGTAAGGATAGACTTGTGAGAAGAGGGTATTTATGATTTATTAATATATTATAAGTTCTAATATATTAATATGAAATCATTTTATTATTTAATAAGTATTGATCAAGAATTAATTTGGAATTAATTTTGTGATCAAAAGAGACTAATTAAATTTATGGGGATTGATTGTGTAAATCATACATTCTTATAATATGGGCTTATGATCCATAGTTCTTTATGTTGGGCTAAACCCATGTGGTGACCCATGGATACTCCATGGAGGTTAAAACCCGTGGAGCATGATGAATATGGAAAGACATGCACATTAGGGTTTGCATGTTGTAACCCTAAATAAGCCACACTATATAAGAGTCCCCATAGCTCAAGAAATCGGCAATAAGGTGATTCACAAGAGGGCTATCCGAGTTTATAGAGAAAGTATTATTCTCTCAAGTTCATCTAATTTTTGGTGGTGTTCTGTGAACCATTTGAGGTGCAATACTTGGGGCACTAAGATCTTAAAGGCAAAAGGAATCAAGCTACTACAAAAGGTATGTCATTCTACTAGATTCTTATATTGTATATACTTCATAATATCCTAGTTAGGATGATACCTTGAAAAATTGATATTTGCATGTATAATAGAGAAAACATAAATCCAAGGTATATAGGGTTGTATGTACACCATAGGAGTGTTAGAATGCTGAAAACCCAACAAAATATCCATTCTATCAAATTGTTCTAGAGAGTTGCAACCCAAGTGGATCATGCTTGTATCGGGTCAAGTACATACCATTATAGTTATGGGCTTAGACACCTAATCCAATAGTTTTGTGGTCAGTGGCATGTTTTTCGAAAGTTGCTATAAATGGGAGTAGGTCATGGAATCAGTTAAGTACCCATTTATATAATGGTGATATTATCCTTTGTTATCTGATAAGTCACCAAGGAATGTAGTGAGGTCAGTGGAAAGCGCTTGGGATATTCAGCTCGTTGGAATGTGCGTGATCGTGAAGATTGGCCAGTAATTGAATTGTTAGGACATGTTTTGTTAGTTTTAGCTAGGCATATAGCTTTTATAGGAATTTCCTCTTGTATTTAGGGCTTCAATAGAGTTTTCGCTGGGGTGGACGAAAAACGTAACGTTTTCGGTCCTATGGCATTTTCGGTTGTAAACAGTTTGTTGTTTGTGTTCCCTATAAATAGAAGTCTTTGATGACCGGTTTTTCGTTAGCTGTTTTTGGTCATTAGTGTAGGTAATATCCTTTGTACCTGACGATTGATTCAATAGAAATCGTGTGCATTTGGATTGATCTTGCCTCGTCTCTTTTTTAATTTATCATTTAGCTTGTTCATATTGTTGATCACTAGTTGGTTCATTGTTTTGGGGACTTACAATTGGTATCGGAGCCAATCTAGTGTAAACTAGATCAAGCTTGTTTTGGCTGATTTGGAATCCGTTAGGAGCTTCTTACTGCAAATTATTCGTTATTGCTGTTGTTGTTGTTGGGTTTGCTAGTGATCGAGGATTCAAGGCCAGAAGGATCGAAAATCTGTTTGAAATCGTCATTTTCAACAAGATCTGGGCGTTTCCGGTGGAGCGTTATTGATCAGTTTTCGGCCGAGTTTCATTTTCAGCTGTAATCAGTTTTCGGTCAAAAACCATTTTCGGTCGTAAACAATTTTCGGCTGAAAGCTATTTCCAGTTGTGATTTTCTTTGATTATTGACCAAGTTTTACTTTTAAAGAAAAAACTGGAACCTCAACACATTGCAATTCATCAAGAACTGGATTCAATCATGGGAGCTACTGTGAGAATTCCGCGTCTCTTATCAGTAAAATGGTTTCCATAATGCAAATATAGAATTAAAAAGTACATCAAAATGAAAGATTTCAAGATTTGGTGCAACATTCTTAGGGGTCCTATTAGAATCACCACTACCCTAGAAAATGGAACTATAATTGTCAAAGAATTTGAAAACTACATTGATGAGGATTTTGAGAAAGTTGATGTGACATCCCCAAATTTCACGGCCAGAAAAGACCTGTTTGTTTATGCTTTGTTTTAAAATCAGAGTTATCGTTTAAAGAAAACAATTATGGAATTTGTCCCAAAAACAAAATATGGGTCAAGGAGGGGTAAAATGGTCTTTTAACCTTCTGTGGGATTGTAGAAAGAGCAATCTAGCCTTTGGGAGCCGTTATTTATTAAGGAAATTGTTTATGTGGTTAGGCGGAGGCTAGATTAGTATTTTGAGTGCGAGATTATCCGAGTTACCCGAGGTGAGTCTTCTCACTATACTTTACCTAGAGTGGTATCTATGTGCAAGCCGGAGGGTCTTATGTGTTATGTGTATATTTGAGATTATATGCATTATGATATATGTATGCTATGTGTTGTATAGACTGGAGCAGATGGTCCAACGATATAGACCGGACCGGAGGGTCCAACGAGCTATGACCGGACCAGAGGGTCCAACGAGCTACAGGACTAGAGGGTCCTGCCGAGACACATAGACTGCAGGGTCGTACTGTGATGTAACCTTGAGTGGTGTATGTGTTGTATGTGGTATTTTGGGAACCTCGCTAAGAATTTATGCTTACAGTGTTGTGTGTTATGTGTTCCAAGTACCAGTGACTATTGTAGGAAGGCGCTGGCATGATCTATACACACTTATGGATTTTTTATGTGTTGTGATTTTGGGATATGCTCTATTGACATGTGATACACTGGATTTTGATGATTTGTGAATGAAATGATATTTTTAAAAGTGAAAAATTGTTTTGAAAATTTACGATGTTAAAATTCGCAAAAAAAGCTAGGATGGTGGTAATAGGATATTGTCAGGAAGAAGGAATAGATTATGAAGAAACCTTCGCTCTAGTAGCCAGGTGGGAATCAGTGAGAATCTTTGAGGCTTATGTTGCACATAAAATCTTCGAAGTTTTCCAAATGGATGTAAAATGTGCTTTCTTGAATGGCGAACTACAAGAAATGGTGTACGTGGAGCAACCACCTGGATTTGTGAACGAGAAGTATCCTAATCATTAGTACATTCTGGATAAAGGAGTCTATGGTTTGAAGCAAGCCCCAAGAGCTTGGTATGAAACTCTAACACGCTTTCTCAAAATGTCAAAATTCAAACAAGGATCGGTTGACCCAACTTTCTTTCTCAAGAAAGAAGGCGAACACTTAATGATAGTTCAAATTTATGTCGATGACATCATCTTCGGCTACACGAATGCTAGCTTAATAGCTGAATTCAGGAAGTTGATGGAGACTAAGTTTGAAATGAGCGCAATGGGTCCAATTAACTTTTTCCTTGGCCTGAATATTAGACAGGGACCAGAAGTCATCTTCATTAATCAGGAGGCTTACACAAAGACTCTGTTGGCGAAGTTCGGCTTGATGGGAGATTCCAAAGTGAAGGTTCCAATGGAATTTGGCACGAAGCTAACACCATCTCTGGAAAAATCGGTTGTTGATGTAACTCTCTATCATCAAATGATAGGGTCCCTAATGTATCGAACAGCTAGTAGACCAGACATAATGTTTTATGTCTGTTATTGTGCAAGGTTTCAAGCAAATCCAAGAGAACCTAATATGGTTGTAATGAAAAATATCTTCTGGTATTTGAAGCGAACCTCGTCTCTCGGTCTTTGGTATCCTGCAGAATATGGCTTCTTTTTTCAAGCCTTCTCTGACGTCGATCTTGGTGGATGTGGATTGGACCGAAAGAGCACAACTGGCGGGTGCCAATTCCTTGATGGAAAACTCGCCAGCTGGCAGTCAAAGAAACAAGCTTCCATGTCTCTTTCCAAATTCGAAGCTGAGTACATTGCTGCAGCATCCTGTACATCACAAGTCATATGGATACAAAGCCAACTAAGAGATTATGGCTTAAGCATGAAGAAGATTCCCCTCTACCGTGACTCTGAAAGTGTGATTCTAATTTGTCACAATCCAGTGCAACACTCCAAGACTAAACATATTGCACTGAGATACCACTTCATTAAGGACCATGTTGAATATGGTAATGTTGAAGTTCACTTCGTTCGGTCCTCAGATCAACTGGCAGACATCTTCACTAAGGCCTTACCAGAAGCATGCTTTAATAAAATTCTACAAGGCTTGGGAATGATGGAAGCTGAGTCGGTACAAAAACCTCTTTTGTCTCACTAAAATTAGAGAAGCGAAATAGAGCGAACGCTCGGTCTATTTCGGTTCCAGAATTTTCGGTGACCGAAATGAGCCAAATGCTCGGCCCATTTCGCTTCATCTTTTCTAATGTTTGGTTTCGGTTGTATATTGTTGTATATCTTTTTGATTGTTGTTCTTTCACTTTTATCTTCGTTCTATAAATCCAAAAATATTTTATCTTCTGTTTTTATTATTTTTTCAGAAATTCCAAAAATCCAAAAATAGTTTATCTTCTGTTTTTATTATTTTTTTTTTTCAAAAATTCCAAAAATGCAAAAATATTTTATTTTCTATTTTTATTATTTTTTTCAGAAAATCCAAAGCTCCGAAGATATTTTGTTTTCTGTTTTTATTCTTTTTCAGAAAAATCCAAGACTTCAAACAAATATTATTTTTTGTGTTTCATTTCGTTTTTTTTCTTTTCTCCCTTGGGTTTGAAGATCACAGAAGCTATACCTGGTAGAGCTAGGGCAGGTATGACATTTTTATCTTTGTACTAGTTAAGTTTCCCTAGAAGCATGTTGTTGTATGTAGACCGAAGCCTCCAAGACTCTGAGTGAAGCCTTAATGATTCGATCGACACCAATCATTTCTTCCTAATCAGGCTGCTAAATTCACTCAAGTCATGAGCTACCTTACTATTCTCATATTGAGTTAAGAGTTTTGTGCTTTGTCATTCTCAAATAGTAGAGGTACTTACGGTTCCTTAACCACCTTATCTTATTTCTCCATCTCTTTTCGCTCCACAATCGTAACCCTTGAGACTCTCAGCAATTGCCACTGAGGTTTATTGTTACACAACATCTGTGTTGATGATCATAGATATGTTCACGGCGTGCTAAGTGAGACCCAAAATCCAACACCATAAATGAATTGACGGTGAATGCTTAAATGTTCAAGCTATTACTTGTTACCTCAAAAAATTTCTTTTTATTTTTGTGTGATCTTTATGAAATTGTCTAACACCATGACGTTTCTTCCCATAAGACCTAGTTTTGTTTTTCTTTTTAAGATTTCTTATTATCACCCAGTCACTACATAATTTATCAAGCCTACTTGTTCAACATACCACATCGGTCTTACAAGTACTTCATCCCACTTTCGGTCTTATTTTAAGTGTTGAAGTTCGGTTGAAGATAAACCACCGATTAAAGCCTATATTTGAAAAGATGCCTTTCAATGTTTCTTAATAAACATTTGATCGTATTTCAATAGGAAACCACACAGACACTTTTAAGTCTCTCTTGACTTTGAAGGAAGAGATTCATGCCCGGGATCCTTAGTTTCATGTCTTCATTGACATTACTTATATCCCAAACACATCTTGCTTCATTTCTTTTTCTGTGGCACACTCTTGCACAAAGATCATTATGATTTTCCAAAGTCTTGTTTGTGGTACTAATGGGACTTTTTTAGATTTGTGTTTTCAGTTCTGAAAGAAATGGTGGTTCACTTTATTATGGAGCGAAGGTTTCTTGACATGCAGAGAACAGATGACTCCAAGCTTACAAGGGAATTTGAATCGTTTAGAATTTGAACGCGCGGTTAATGGATAAGATTTCAAATGGTCGTGTAAAATTTGAAATGGCTTCTTGATGTCACGCCGCCTGACACCTTATGGGGGGTAACACAATTGTCAAATCACGCCTTTCCAGGCGTCGATACCGAAGATCTTGGAATCATCACACCAAAATTTTCTCTCTCCTACTAATCGTATAATAGATCTTGACACCTCACTTTTGGTTCTTTACCACTTCCAAATCCTCTCGAGCATCAAAAGACGATCGTTACTGTTCTTGAACAGACAACTTCATCTTAGTTGTTAGTCATCAAAACTAATCAGAATCTGATTATCAATTTGAATCCTTTCCTCTATGATCCATATATGCTTCAGGTGGTTGAATGTTTAAAATATTCACCACTCGTCATTGCTCTCACCAAGGTTGAATATGTACCAATGTCGTTGGTATCTCAAGTGTATACCACTACTGTATATGACAAACGCAAGGACAAGATATTTTTCGATGTTTTCAGTCACAAGACGTCCATGTCCAAAGCCCGCTTATATTCACTCTTAGGGCTTCCTACTGATGATTCTTTAGTGAATCCTGACTCCATAACTACAACCCAACTATTCACGATCTTCTACGACATGGGATATACAGATGTTATTACTACAATAACAAAGTTCAAGAAATCCTGCCTTCCACCAGAATGGAATGGAATTTTCACTCTTCATGTCAAAGGTTTATCGGAACGAGTTGCAGGTTCTGATGGTTCAACAAAAGGTTTTATGATTATTTGTAACGCCTGTGTTTCCGGGCTTGCCATTTTTAGCAATGTAATAGTCTAGGTTAACCTTTGTAACCCAATTTGAAATAATAATAATGTATTATTTGAGTATTATGTGTTTTGTGCTTAATTGCTTAATTATGTGGTTTGATT
The DNA here is from genome assembly GCF_002870075.4 of Lactuca sativa. Classification (NCBI taxonomy): domain Eukaryota; kingdom Viridiplantae; phylum Streptophyta; class Magnoliopsida; order Asterales; family Asteraceae; genus Lactuca; species Lactuca sativa. Next base: position 129,969,458 of record NC_056623.2, on the reverse strand, counting down.
AATTAAGAATAAAAATAAGCGTCAAAATTTAAGTGTAAAATAAACTTAATATCTTTGGTTAATGTTGTAGTAATTCAAACGAGGTTTTCGAATATATATAGAACGCCCAAATCTGACTTCGTATGAGGAAGTTATGATTTATCGAAGTTTCAGCTTAGCGGTATACAGCCTGAAATACTCGATTTGAGATCGAGCGGTTTTTAGCCAAAGCAATCTAAATGAGAATCGAAGATCTCATTGTTGGTATCGAAACGAGAAAAAGTTAGGCGAGAACGGACGTCAAACGAAGAAGTTATGAATTTATAACGAAAGTTTCTGTCCCGGCCTATTAAAAATAATTAATAAAAATAAAGTCAAAATTAGCCGACGGAGTCTAAACGAAAGTCGTAGAGGGAAGTCTCACCTTCGCGTGGATATAAAGAACGTCGAAAACGGAGTTCGTATGAAGAAGATATGAATTTCCGAAGTTTGATAAATAAATTGTATTTATTTTTAAATCAAAAATCCGACATTATCCGAAGCGGAGTCACCAGTCCGATCCGACGTACGCCCCGCGTACGCGAGTACGCCCCGCGTACTCCGAAAGTGTCGACACTTCGGATGACGCATGCAGTGAAGATTTTGGAAGCAGTACGCGCTGCGTACTGCAGTACGCCCCGCGTACTCCGAGGCTCCAGCCTCTATAAAAGGGATCCGAAGGCAGCCGACTATTTTGCCAATTCCTTCTCTTCTCTCTCTCGTTTTGCATCGTTTTGCGTGCCAGAAATACCCCGAAGCCCCGGTATCATACTCTAGCCCCGAGGCAAGTCCCGAGATCCCGAAGATCCCGAGAAGTGCGGTTCCCGAGTCGAAGCTCTGCTCGCGAGAAGTTTGATTTTTGAGGAGATCTTCCAGATCTGCTGTGGATTACTACTTCTGCAAGTCGTAGTGCTGCTCGATCAGCTTCTGATCAAGTGAGTGTATACTACCTTTCATAAACACGATAATAATACAAGTGCGGTTTGAGTGTATTAAGTAAATTGTGGTTTATATGTGTGAGGGTATAGTTACTTTCTTCTAACGAGTAACTATGAAGTATTTTATATGATATACTTGTTATGTGTATATTTTGTGATTGTATGCGTGAATGGATATTCACTTTATTCTATCTCATAGATCTGAATTGTTTTCTATGGAATACGTGTTATGTGGTATGCCTCATCTGTTATGTCGAATATATATTGAATGAAAATGATATACATGTTTTAAACTACGTATGAAAATATATATTTTTATCTACTAATATGTTGGGTAGAACATGGGTAGATAGTTGGTGTGTAATAAACAGATGAGAGGCCTCGATGTTGTTGTTGTTGTTGATCTAGTTATTCAGCGGAGTATGGATAACGACCACGGACTCTTTCTAGACAGTCCAGTGGAACGCTAGCAGGTTCATAACCTGTAGGTGTTGTGAACGATGTGTTCACCGGTGTACTCTATCCCCTCATGGTTGCCTTTAGGATATCTATTGTTGAGGAAACCCCTTCGCAGTGATGTCCGTCCCGATGAAAATCCTAGATTAGGTCCCTTAAGATAGATGTTGTTTTAGGGACGTAAAGTGAGGATAACGGGAATGGGTAATCGGGATAGTGATTGGTTGGTGAAATTAAATATAACTTATTTATTGTTGGTTGAAAACCCTATATGCTCACCAGGCTCCCAAGCCTGACCCACTCAGTTTTATTTGTATTACAGGAAGTGGCACAAGGGCGTAAGATGGATGAATCATCTTGTTGTTTTGTTTACAAGTCTGTATATGTATATATTTGTTGAATGACTTGTAATGTTATCGTTTATGCTTTATGGTCTGTATCGGAACATGACATCCCGAGTTTTGATTATATAATGAAAATGCATCTCTTGATGAAATGCTTTGATAAATGTTATTTTATCATGTTTTGTTTTGGGAACAAATTCCGCAACTCTTTCAAATCAAAAGGATTTACTCTGAAATTATTTAAAAGCATAAATGAAAATCGGTCTTTTCTGGCCGAGATTTTGGGGATGTCACAGTTGGTATCAGAGCATTAGTTTAAGCGAACTAGGAATTTGTAGGATTTCTAGACTTAAACTTAGAATGCTAAGTGGAATGTTGAGATGTGTGTCTGTTGGATTTTAGACACAAGCACTAGTTTATTTTAGGAAAGTTGCCTAAAATGCTTTTATGTGCTAAATGTTATATGTTGCCATATATGATATTAATTGTTTGGATCTATGGTCTGTTGCCGACCGGATCTGGAAACCTTATGTGTGTAGGATTCTAAGTGTATGTCTACGATATTAGAACTAGCATGTGAACGTTTCGGAGTGATAAGGATGATTTGAATATCTATCGTGAATGAGGATCTAATTTCACCTTATTCGGTGTGTAGATCGAAATGGTGAGAACAAGGAGTGGCGTTGGAAATGCGGATGAAAACAGGAATCAACCGCCAATGATTGAGCAGATACTTGTTGTAGCAGCAACACCAGAACCAATAACAATGGCTGCGGTGCAAGCCATGATTCGGGCTATGCTAGTTGAACAAAGGGAGGAGATGCGACAAATGTTGCATAATAATAGGGATGAACCTAACATACCTATTGAGGAACCGGAATTGATTCCCGAGCAATCGGAGGAAGGGAACAATAGTCGCATGGTGAGTCAAGTTGGGACTCAAGTAGAACGAAGGAACGATCCAGAAAGGAGAAACAACAAGGATGGGCGAATGTACAAGAACTTCTTGGGCGCCAAACCGCCAAGTCTTTCTGGGAGCCCAAAGCCTGTTAAGATAAAGGATTGGATCTCCGAAATGGAGATGGTATTTGAAAGTTGCGACTGTAGCAACAAACAGAAGACCGTCTTTGCGGTTAGACAACTGAAGACTGGAGTCTTGAGTTGGTGGAAGTTGTTGGCAGATACTATGCCACGAGGAGAAGCCCTGAACATGTCATGGGAGGAGTTCTTGGAACAGTTAAGGGTGCAGTATTGTTCGGAGATAGATCTGATTGATCTGAACAATGAGTTTCAAAACTTAAAGAAGGGGAAGATGAGCATAGATGACTATGCTACTGCATTTACTGAGAAGATGAAGTTGTTTCCGTACCTAGTGCCAACGGAACTCTCCAAGATTGACAGGTTTGCTAACGGACTGCCTGCCGACTTTGGTCCGACAGTCAAGATGGCAACTACTCTGAAAACGGCTGTTCGTGCAGCTAAGAATGTGGAGGCCCAACAGAAGGAAAAAGGTCTGGAAAGGATAAATGTTCGAGAAAAGAGGAAGTTCGATGGAACTTCAGGGTCCAACAAGAAAAACAAGTTCTCGAAGTCTGGTTCGAGGGGAGGTGGAGGTGAAGCGAAATGGTGCGACAAATGTAAGAAGAAGCATCATGGAAGATGTGAGGTGGCGAACACATGCTACAAGTGTGGAAAGCCAGGGCACTATGCCAATGAGTGTACCCTCACAAAGAAAGTTTGCTATGGTTGTGGTGAGGAGGGTCATATGTCGAGGGACTGCCCGAAGAAGAAGGAGGCAGCTAGACCCAACATTCCGCCAAAGCCAAAGGCGAGAGCATTCCAGATGACACTGGAAGCTGCTAAAGATGAAGCTGATGTTGCTTCAGGGTACCTTTCTCGTTAACGAATTGCCTGCCCAAATTTTATTTGATTCTGGAGCCAACTACTCCTTTATATCGCATGAATTTGTTAGAAAGCTAGCTTTGCCTGTTGTTAGACTAGATAATGCCTTATTAGTCGAAGTAGCTAGTGGCAAGTTTGTACCTATTAGCTATCGCATGAAAAACATCTTAATTGATCTGAATGGGAATAAGTTCCACGAGGAATTATTGCCTATCGAACTTAATGGTTTCGACATCATATTGGGAATGGATTGGCTTAGCGCCAACGACGCCGAAATTTTATGCAAGAAGAAAATAGTCAAAGTAAACCCGCCTGGGAAAGATTCGTTTATGGTGTATGGAGATAAACGCAGAGTGAATTCTGGAATCATTTCATTGATGAAAGCCAGAAAATGTTTGACCAAGGGGTGTACATCATATTTAGCATTCGTGATTGATGCTAAGAAGGAAAAGAAGGTGATGCAGAATATTCCAGTGGTGTGTGATTATCCGGAAGTATTTCCCGAAGATCTTCCTGGATTACCGCCTGATCGACAAGTGGAATTACGTATTGACTTGTTGCCAGGAACGACGCCAATTGCAAAAGCACCTTATCGATTAGCACCGACGGAGATGAAGGAGCTAATGATGCAACTTCAGGAGTTATTGGACAACGGTTTCATTAGACCTAGTTCATCACCCTGGGGAGCTCCGGTGTTATTTGTAAAGAAGAAAGATGGAAGCATGAGAATGTGCATTGATTACAGAGAGCTGAACAAGGCAACAATAAAGAATAGATATCCGTTGCCGAGGATTGATGACCTGTTTGATCAATTGCAAGGTTCGAGCTATTTCTCGAAGATCGATCTAAGGTCAGGATATCATCAGCTGAAAGTAAGAGAGCAAGATATCGAGAAGACTACATTCAGAACAAGATATGGACACTACGAGTTCTTGGTTATGTCGTTTGGACTAACCAATGCTCCGGCAGCGTTCATGGATTTGATGAATAGGGTTTGCAATCCTTTCCTTGATAAATTCGTGATAGTGTTCATAGATGACATTCTGATTTACTCGAAAAGCCAAGAGGAGCATGGCAGACACTTGCGAGAAGTGTTAGAAGTCTTGAAGAAGGAGAAGTTGTATGCTAAGTTCTCTAAATATGACTTTTGGATTCGTGAAGTCCAATTCTTGGGTCACGTGGTCAACCAAGAAGGGATAATGGTTGATCCAGCAAAGATTGAAGCTGTAACGAAGTGGGAACAACCGAAAAGTCCCACGGAGATCCGAAGCTTTTTAGGATTAGCCGGATATTACCGAAGGTTTATCCAAGGCTTTTCTTCGATCGCTAGTCCATTGTCAGCTTTGACCCACAAAGGAGCTATTTATGCTTGGAGTGAGAAGCATAAAGAAGCATACGAGAAGCTAAAGAAGAAACTATGCGAGGCACCGATACTTTCTCTACCCGATGGAGTTGAAGACTTCGCTGTCTATAGCGATGCGTCTGGGGTTGGATTGGGTTGTGTTTTGACCCAAAGAGAAAAGGTGATAGCATATGCGTCTCGACAGCTGAAAGAGCATGAAAAGAATTACCCGACTCATGATTTGGAGTTGGCGGCGGTAGTTTTCGCTCTAAAAATATGGAGGCATTACCTCTATGGCACGAAGTGCAAACTTTTCACTGATCATAAGAGTCTCCAATATCTCTTTAATCAGAAAGAATTGAATATGAGGCAACGACGCTGGCTAGAATTACTTAAAGACTACGACTGCGAGATACTTTACCACCCCGGTAAAGCTAATTTTGTTGCTGATGCTCTCAGTCGGAAAGTCAATCCTGAAAGGAAAAGGCCAAGAGCGTTGATTATTGAAGTTGTCTCAACTATTTTGGAAAGTATAAAGAAAGCTCAGAGCGAAGCTTCTGAGAAGAATGACAGAAAGGAGGAGCGTTTGGGCAAAACGTTGGTGTTCGGTGTAAACAGTCATGGACTGAAGGTGTTCCAAGATCGGATTTGGATACCTAAGACAGGAGGAGTCAGAGATCTTCTGATGGAAGAAGCTCACAAGACCATGTACTCGATTCATCCGGGTAGCACTAAAATGTATAGGGACCTGAAACCCTACTACTAGTGGCCGACGATGAAGCTAGATGTTGCAAAGTATGTGGCCGAGTGTGTGACTTGTGCGAGAGTCAAGACACAACATCAGAAACCGTACGGGAGTTTAGAACCTTTGCCTGTGCCTATGGGTAAGTGGGAAGACATTGCTATGGATTTTGTCACTAAACTGCCCAGAACAAAGAATGGTCACGACATGATTTGGGTGGTCGTTGATCGATTCACTAAGAGTGCACATTTCATAGCGGCCAAGGAGAATTGGTCTATGGAGAAGCTTGCGAATTCTTACGTGAAGGAAATTGTGAGGCTTCACGGTGTTCCGTTGACGATTGTGTCGGATCGTGATAGCCGTTTCACATCGAGGTTTTGGAAAAGTCTACAAGAGGAATTGGGTACCAAGTTGTGTTTAAGTACAGCTTACCATCCGCAGACTGATGGTCAGAGTGAAAGAACAATACAAACACTTGAAGATATGCTGAGAGCATGTACTCTGGAATTCCTAGGTAATTGGGATGAACATTTACCGTTGGTAGAATTTTCCTATAATAATAGTTTCCACTCGAGCATTAAGATGGCACCTTACCAAGCTTTGTATGGACAGAAGTGTCGTACGCCGTCTTGTTGGCTTGAGGCTGGGGAAAAGCAGTTTATGGGACCGGAGATGGTTCATCAAACTGCTGAAAAGTTGAAAATAATTAGGGAAAGAATGTTAGCAGCTCAAGATCGTCAAAAGAGTTATGCTGACAAGAAGCGAAGACCGATGACTTTTGAGGTTGGAGATTCGGTTTTGCTTAAAGTCTCGCCGTGGAAGGGACTTATAAGATTTGGTAAAAGGGGAAATTTGAGTCCAAGGTTTATTGGACCGTTTAAAGTCCTTCAGAGGATTGGGAACCAAGCTTACAAGCTCGAATTACCCGAAGAACTGAATGGAATTCACAACACTTTTCATGTATGTTATTTGAGGAAGTTCACGGGAGAAGTTCCCGATATAATTCCAATTTTTGAATTGAGAATTGATGAGAACAAAAGGTTGATTGAAGAACCAGAGGCAATTGTTGACCGAAAGACTAAGAAGTTGCGAGGCAAAATGGTTGGGTTAGTGCTTGTCCGATGGAAACACACGAATGGGCCGAATCTCACCTGGGAGACAGAGAGTGACATGATGAGTCGCTACCCGCATTTGTTTGTTGATGTGTGATTCCGGGGACGGAATCATTCTAAGGTGGGGAGAATTGTAACGCCTGTGTTTCCGGGCTTGCCATTTTTAGCAATGTAATACTCTAGGTTAACCTTTGTAACCCAATTTGAAATAATAATAATGTATTATTTAAGTATTATGTGTTTTGTGCTTAATTGCTTAATTATGTGGTTTGATTAATTAAGAATAAAAATAAGCGTCAAAATTTAAGTGTAAAATAAACTTAATATCTTTGGTTAATGTTGTAGTAATTGAAACGAGGTTTCCGAATATATATAGAACGCCCAAATCTGACTTCGTATGAGGAAGTTATGATTTATCGAAGTTCCGGCTTAGCGGTATACAGCCTGAAATACTCGATTTGAGATCGAGCGGTTTTTAGCCGAAGCAATCTAAATGAGAATCGAAGATCTCATTGTTGGTATCGAAACGAGAAAAAGTTAGACGAGAACGGACGTCAAACGAAGAAGTTATGAATTTATAACAAAAGTTTCTGTCCCGGCCTATTAAAAATAATTAATAAAAATAAAGTCAAAATTAGCCGACGGAGTCTAAACGAAAGTCGTAGAGCATAGTCTCACCTTCGCGTGGATATAAAGAATGTCGAAAACGGAGTTCGTATGAAGAAGATATGAATTTCCGAAGTTTGATAAATAAATTGTATTTATTTTTAAATCAAAAATCCGACATTATCCGAAGCGGAGTTACCAGTCCGATCCGACGTACGCCCCGCGTATGCGAGTACGCCCCGCGTACTCCGAAGAGTGTCGACACTTCGGATGACGCATGCAGTGACGATTTCGGAAGCAGTACGCGCTGCGTACTGCAGTACGCCCCGCGTACTCCGAGGCTCCAGCCTCTATAAAAGGGATCCGAAGGCAGCCGGCTATTTTGCCAATTCCTTCTCTTCTCTCTCTCGTTTTGCATCGTTTTGCATGCCAGAAATACCCCGAAGCCCCGGTATCATACTCTAGCCCTGAGGCAAGTCCCGAGATCCCGAAGATCCCGAGAAGTGCGGTTCCCGAGTCGAAGCTCTGCCCGCGAGAAGTTTGATTTTTGAGGAGATCTTCCAGATCTGCTGTGGATTACTACTTCTGCATGTTGTAGTGCTGCCCGATCAGCTTCTGATCAAGTGAGTGTATACTACCTTTCATAAACACGATAATAATACAAGTGCGGTTTGAGTGTATTAAGTAAATTGTGGTTTATATGTGTGAGGGTATAGTTACTTTCTTCTAACGAGTAACTATGAAGTATTTTATATGATATACTTGTTATGTGTATATTTTGTGATTGTATGCGTGAATGGATATGCACTTTATTCTATCTCATAGATCTGAATTGTTTTCTATGGAATACGTGTTATGTGGTATGCCTCATCTGTTATGTGGAATATATATTGAATGAAAATGATATACAGGTTTTAAACTACGTATGAAAATATATATTTTTATCTACTAATATGTTGGGTAGAACATGGGTAGATAGTTGGTGTGTAATAAACAGATGAGAGGCGTCGATGTTGTTGTTGTTGTTGATCTAGTTATTCAGTGGAGTATGGATAACGACCGCGGACTCTTTCTAGACAGTCCAGTGGAACGCTAACAGGTTCATAACCTATAGGTGTTGTGAACGATGTGTTCACCGGTCTACTCTATCCCCCTCATGGTTGCCTTTAGGATATCTATTGTTGAGGAAACCCCTTCGCAGTGATGTCCGTCCCGATGAAAATCCTAGATTAGTTCCCTTGTGATAGATGTTGTTTTAGGGACGTAAAGTGAGGATAACGGGAATGGGTAATCGGGATAGTGATTGGTTGGTGAAATTAAATATAACTTATTTATTGTGGGTTGAAAACCCTATATGCTCACCAGGCTCCCAAGCCTGACCCACTCAGTTTTATTTGTATTACAGGAAGTGGCACAAGGGCGTAAGATGGATGGATCATCTCGTTGTTTTGTTTACAAGTCTGTATATGTATATATTTGTTGAATGACTTGTAATGTTATCGTTTATGCTTTATGGTCTGTATCGGAACATGACATCCCGAGTTTTGATTATATAATGAAAATGCATCTCTTGATGAAATGCTTTGATAAATGTTATTTTATCATGTTTTGTTTTGGGAACAAATTCCGCAACTCTTTCAAATCAAAAGGATTTACTCTGAAATTATTTAAAAGCATAAATGAAAATCGGTCTTTTCTGGCCGAGATTTTAGGGATGTCACACTATTCTTTATGGTCTTTATCATGGTTTAAACCTGGAGTATGGATCACTTATTTGGACTCAAGTAGTAAGTATCAATTCCTCTTCAAGTGATTCAGAGATTTGTTGTGGTCGGTTCTGGAATATCATAACTCAATGGGCGATTAAGGACTTCACGATTCCAGTGATGACGGATGCTCTGCTTTCTTCCATTGCCACCTTTCACACAAAGAAGATTACAGTTACTGATTCTACCAAGTACTCATTCAATGGTTCAACTCCTGAATCGATGTACCGGTGTGTTACAAACGAGAGCAATGTCATGGCAAGCTACATAAAAACTTCTCCTATAGGACCGAGGCAATTAACTCCAGAGATCCAGAGTGCGTTGGATGCTGTTGAGAAACCAACCAAACAGGGGAAGAAACCGGAGCCAAAGAAAAGTGTAACCGAAGGTCCATCATCTCTTGCTGCAACGCCCAAAAAGTGTAAATCTGAAAACGCAGTTCCTTCGGCTTCGAAAAATAAAAAGGTAAAGAAGATGGCAAGGAAAATGAAGGAACCTTCGCCTACTAACTCAGATCAAGTTCCTTCCCCTCATGATGAAGAGCAGTCCACTGATGAGGAAGAGGAGGTTCACGATGAAGGCTCATCAAGGGGACACACACCTCCACGATCTCCAACTGCTGAGGTACAAATTCATGTCTCTGTTCCTACTCCTCCTCCTTCTGTAAATCATACTACAATACCAATTTTTGTTGCTCCAATTCCACCACCTGTCTCTTCTCAACCTACTACCACTGCTCCACTCCCACCTCCCATCTTTTCTCAAGCTACAACAACCACTACAACCGACCCTCAGGATAGTGTCAACGTATCTGATACGGGGGCACCTACCGATGGCTACAAAACCCCTGTTACCACCATACTATAACACCGTAAATTCTCAAACAAAATTTTCATTTCAAAATAAGTTATTTTCATTCAAAACAAGGCATAAACATTTCAAGTGTCATGTCAAAATTACAAGTCATCTAAATCCCAAGATCACAAAACATCTTTCAGTGTGTACAGATCACGCCGGCGCCTTCCCACGGTCCTCGCTAGTACCTGAAACACATACATAACAACTGTAAGCATAAATGCTTAGTGAGTTCCCCAATATACAACTTACGCACATACGCCTTTCCAGGCCCTGACCTTCCGGTCCATGTGTCTCAGGGGACTTCCGTCCCTGCTGGGTAAACCTTCCGGTCCTACCCACGTCGACCTTCCGTTCCATAACACAACGCCTTCCGGCCCATAACATAATTGCCTTCCGGCCCATAACATAATGCCTTCCGGCCCACATAACATACATAGCACGTATAACAATTAACTTATCACATAAAGCACATATATCTCATATCATATCTGACCTTCCGGTCACACAGTCAAACCCTTCCGGGTTCAGTATAGTGAGAAGACTCACCTCGTGAATATTGAAGGCTAGCAAATCCCGAAGTCACTCGTGCTCGATCCGCCGAGCTACAATCCTCCTATAACGTCATATGTCCCTAGTAAATACTTTATTTCTCTAATGTTGACTATCCCTAAGAAGTCAACATAGGTCCACTCTAGTCAACGGTCAACGGTCAACGGTCAACTTGACCGGACTCGGCGAGTGCTAGGGCGACTCGGCGAGTCTAGACGTCCTCGCCAATTCTCTAAGATTCCCTTTCTACTCGTCGAGTATCCTCCTTGACTCGACGAGTTTCTCCTGGAAGAATCGCGGGGCCACCCCGACTCAACTCGCCGAGTCTGAAGAACAACTCGACGAGTCCCAGTTAATCTTCAAGCTACTCGCCGAGTCTGTTCATCGGACTCGGCGAGTCCATGCCATGCAACCGCTCAAACTGCTTTCTAAGGTCAGAACTGCTCCGACTATTCATAGGTCTGGCCTTCCTAGACTGATTCATCACGTAAGGTCCTCATTTCGGTGCTCATAATACACCCCATGACTCATAATTTACATTTTGACCTAAGGCATAAGGATTCTAATCCTAAACCTCCATTGATTCACGAAATGCTCAGGCATGGGACATTATGGGCTTCCAAAGATCCCAATACAGGGTTCCAATCATTTGGGGGACTAAGGTAACACTCAATCTAGCCACAAAAGGGTTCAATAAACCCTAAATCCATATACACATCAACATAGAAGAATGCAACTCGAGATATTACCTGAATAACGTGCTCTCTGTGTCCCCAATCCTCAGAACATGGCTTCCCTTGTTGTTCCCTTAACCAAGCCTCCTCTTCCTTGCAAAACAACACTTCCAAAATCAATAATGGTCTTCTACCTTGCTCCAGATGCTCACAATCGAATTAGGGTTTCTCTCAGAGGACTAGGGTGAACAATGACGGCCATAAGGTCCCTCATATACGTCCCAAACCTGAACGGTTAGGGTTTTCGCTAAACAGCGCAGACTCGCCGAGTCCATATCCGGACTCGTTGAGTCCAGTCGCGAACCCGCGACCAGATCCGCGATCCTACTCGGCGAGTCTAGGCTCCAACTCGCCGAGTCCCCTCTTAAAACACCCAAAATCATAAATATAACAATACCTGAAATTCCGGGCTGTTACAACTCTCCCCCACTAGGACTAGACTTCGCCCTCGATGTCTCACTCTGAAAATAGCTCCGGATGCTGCTCCCGCATCTCACGCTCCGGCTCCCAAGTCATTTCCGATCCCTTCCGGTGTTGCCACTAAACCAACACCAGAGGTACCTCCTTGTTCCTCAGAACCTTGATCTTCCGATCCCTGATGGCCACTGGTCTCTCGGCATAATTCAGGCTCGCATCCACCTGAATATCCTCTAATGGAACCACTGCCGACTCGTCGGCTATACACTTCCTCAATTGCGACACATGAAAAGTGTCGTGGATTTGCCCCAACTCTACTGGCAACTCCAAACGATAGGCTACCCGACCTATCCTCGCAATCACACGAAATGGCCCAATATACCGGGGTCCCAACTTGCCCCTCTTCCTGAATCGAATCACTCCTTTCCAAGGAGAGACCTTCAGGAGAACGAAGTCGCCAACTTGAAACTCAAGCTCGGATCGGCGTCTGTCTGCATAACTCTTCTGTCGGCTCTGGGCGGTCAATAACCTCTGTCTAACCTGTGGAATCTGCTCTGTCGTCCGAAGCACGATCTCTGTACTGCCCATCACTCTCTACCCCACCTCTCCCCAGCAAATGGGAGTCCGACACCTCCTACCATACAACAGCTCAAAGGGTGGCATACGAATGCTCGAATGATGGCTGTTGTTGTAGGAAAACTCTGGCAAGGGTAAATACGCATCCCAGCTACCCCCGAAATCTAACACACACGCTCGAAGCATGTCCTCCAGCGTCTGAATCGTTCGCTCGCTCTGACCGTCTGTCTGGGGATGGTATGCGGTACTAAAATGCAATTTAGTACCCAGCTCCTCATGGAATTTCTTCCAGAATCTGGAAGTGAAGCGTACATCACAGTCTGAAACAATCGAGATCGGCACCCCATGCCGAGATACCACTTCTCTCACATATATCTCCGCCAACTTCTCCGCTGAAGAACTCTCACTGATGGCAAGGAAGTGTGCACTTTTCGTCAACCTATCCACAATCACCCAAATTGCATCGATTCCTCTGGCAGTCCTCGGCAATTTGGTGATGAAATCCATAGTGATCTGTTCCCACTTCCACTCGGGAACCTCCAATGGCTGCAACTTGCCATGCGGTCTCTGGTGCTCGGCCTTAACCCTACGGCAGGTCAAGCACCTCTCAACGAACCATGCGACGTCCCTCTTCATAAAGGGCCACCAATACTCTTTCCTCAAATCCAAATACATCTTCGTAGCCTCGGGATGGATCGAGAATTTCGATCGATGAGCCTCTTCCATCAGAGTAATATGCGTACCACCCACGAACGGTACCCAAATCCGACCCTGAAACGTCATAAGCCCTCGTCCATCCGTAACGAACTCTAAAACCAAACCAACGACCCGCTCTCTCTTCTGCATCTCTGGTCGCACAGCCTCGGCCTGTGCCCCATGAATAGCATCCAATACTGGAGCTATCACAGTCAATCTCAAACATACATCTCGCAGTGGAGTGCTCTCCGCCCTGTGGCTCAATGCATCGGCTACCACATTAGCCTTGCCTGGGTGGTACAGGATCTCACAATCATAATCCTTGACCACATCCGACCACCTCCTCTGACGCATATTTAGGTTGGGTTGATCCATCAAATACTTCAAGCTCTTATGGTCCGTGTATATCGTACATCGAACCCCATACAAGTAGTGACGCCAGATTTTGAGAGCGAACACTACTGCCCTCAACTCTAAATCATGCGTGGGATATCTCACCTCATGAGGCTTCAGCTGCCTCGACGCATAAGCTATCACATGACCCCTCTGCATCAACACTGCACCCAGCCCCGAAATCGATGCATCGCAATATACTACAAAATCCTCCATCCCTTCCGGGAGAGCTAATACCGGAGCTTCTCACAACCTTTGGCGAAGTGTCTCAAAGGAGGTCTGCTGCTCGGGTCCCCATGAGAATGCAACCCCCTTTCGGGTCAATCTAGTGAGTGGCACTGCAACTTTGGAGAAGTCCTTAATGAATCTCCGATAATACCCTGCCAATCCAAGGAAACTCCTGATCTCAGAAGGTGACTTCGGCACCTCCCAACTCATCACCGCCTCAACCTTGGCCGGATCGACCAATATTCCTTCCTGATTAACAACATGTCCTAGGAATTGGACCTCCCGCAACCAGAAGTCACACTAGAGAACTTTGCATAAAGCTTCTCCGATCTCAAAACCCCAAGGACCTCCCTCAAATGTTCTTCATGCTGCTCTCTAGATCTCGAATACACTAGAATATCGTCGATAAATACAATAACTGACCGATCCAACATCGGCCTGCATACCCTGTTCATGAGATCCATGAACACAGCCGGGGCATTGGTGAGCCCGAAAGGCATCACCACAAACTCATAATGCCTATATCGCGTCCTAAACGCTGTCTTCTGGACGTCCTCATCCCGCACTCTCACCTGATGGTACCCCGACCTCAGATCGATCTTGGAAAACCAAGATGCTCCCTGCAACTGATCGAATAAATCATCGATCCTCGGTAATGGGTAACGGTTCTTGACCGTCAACTTGGTCAACTCCCGGTAATCAATGCACATCCGGTGTGAACCATCCTTCTTCTTGACGAACATAATAGGTGCTCCCCACGGCGAGCTGCTCGGCCGGATGAATCCCTTCCCCAGTAACTCCTGAAGTTGCGAGGACAACTCTTGCAACTCTGGAGGTGCAAGACGATAAGGCACCTTAGCGATAGGCGCGGCCCCCGGAACCAGATCGATACCAATCTTTACTTGCCTCACAGGAGGTACTCCCGGCAGCTCCTCGGGGAACACATCTGGAAACTCACGCACCACTGGGACCTCCTCAACTGATCTCGGTCTCTCGGAAACCTCCCGCGTATCCATCACATACGCCACAAAACCCTTACAGCCCTGCTGTAGACACTGCCTCGCCCTAGCGGCCGAACAAAAAGATGATCCCGAACGGGTACCCTCGCCGTACACCGAAAGAACTCCCCCACTAGGGTCTCGTATAGTAACCATCTGACGCTCACAGTCAATGACAGAGCTGAATCGGCTCAACCAGTCCATGCCCACAATGACACAGACATCACCCATCGCAATAGGAATCAGGTCAATCGGAAACTCAACCCCGAAAATCTCTAACACACATCCCCGGAGAACCTCCGTGGCACAAATCACTCTCTCGTCAGCTATAGAAACTCTCAGAGGCCGACTCAACGACTCACGACTAACGCTGATATGCTGACTAAAAGCTAAGGATACAAAGGACCTACTCGCACCTGAGTCAAATAACACTAAAGCAGGAACAGAATTCACAAGGAAAGTACCTACGCATATCATAACATAAGCATAACATCTCGACATCAAAATAAATGCATGAAATACAGCATACCTGCCACAACATCGGGCGCAGCGCGGACCTCCTCCGCAGTCAGCTGAAAGGCTCTCCCACGAGCCCTCGGGGCTTCGGCCTTCACCGGTCGAGTCGCAGTAGCTCTGGCAGTAGGTGCAGATCCCTGAAGAAGCTGGGGGCACTCGGCCTTCCGATGGCCTGTCTGGTTGCAATGAAAGCAAACCGTAACCCCCTTGGGGAACTCCCTAGCAATGTGCCCCTCCTTGCCACACTTGTAGCAAGCACCAGATCGACATGCCCCATCATGACCCTTGCCGCACTTTCCGCAAGTGCGGCCCTTCGGACCTCCCGTCCTCGAATCGGCGGACTTAGTCCGGTTGGCTGCCGGCTGAGACTGAGCCGGCCGCCGGTCCACCCGCTGAGACTCGGCCTCCTCCCTGGCCTGGGTCTCCAACTCAATCTCGCGCTTCCTGGCATTCGCCTGAAGCTCCGCAAAGTTATGATAGGTGGAGTTTCACACAAACTCCCGGATATCCCTCCTCAAAACACCTAAGTACCGGCTCATCCGAGCCTGCTCTGTGGACACCAGCTCGGGGCAGAACATCGCCCTCTCATGAAACTTCCGCGTGATCACCGCAACCGAATCAGTACCCTGCTTGAGGGTCAAGAACTCCTGAACCAATCGTTCCTTCTCCACTGGGGGAACGTACTCGTTTCTGAACATAGAGGTAAACCCCTCCCATGTCACTGCTGAAATCTCTGCCAACGTGAAGTTCGCCGTCACGAACTTCCACCAATCCTTCGCTCCCAGACGGAGCTGGTTCAAAGCGAACCGTACCCTCAGATGCTCCGGATATGAACAATGTTTACTATCCCTAAGAAGTCAACACAGGTCCACTCTGGTCAACGGTCAACGGTCAACTTGACCGGACTCAGCGAGTGCTAGGGCGACTCGGCGAGTCTAGACGTCCTCACCAATTCTATAAGATTCCCTTTTTACTCGTCGAGTATCCTCCTTGACTCGACGAGTTTCTCCTGGAAGAATCGCGAGGCCACCCCGACTCAACTCGCCGAGTCTGAAGAACAACTCGACGAGTCCCAGTTAATCTTCAAGCTACTCGCCGAGTCTGTTCATCGGAATCGGCGAGTCCATGCCATGCAACCGCTCAAACTGCTTTCTAAGGTCAGAACTGCTCCGACCATTCATAGGTCTGGCCTTCCTAGACTGATTCATCACGTAAGGTCCTCATTTCGGTGCTCATAATACACCCCATGACTCATAATTTACATTTTGACCTAAGGCATAAGGATTCCAATCCAAAACCTCCATTGATTCACGAAATGCTCAGGCATGGGACATTCTGGGCTTCCAAAGATCCCAATACAGGGTTCCAATCATTTGGGGGACTAAGGTAACACTCAATCTAGCCACAAAAGGGTTCAATAAACCCTAAATCCATATACACATCAACATAGAAGAATGCAACTCGAGATATTACCTGAATAACGTGCTCTTTGTGTCCCCAATCCTCAGAACGTGGCTTCCCTTGTTGTTCCCTTAACCAAGCCTCCTCTTCCTTGCAAAACAACACTTACAAAATCAACAATGGTCTTCTACCTTGCTCCAGATGCTCACAATCGAATTAGGGCTTCTCTCAGAGGACTAGGGTGAACAATGACGGCCATAAGGTCCCTCATATATGTCCCAAACCTGAAGGGTTAGGGTTTTCGCTAAACAGCGCAGACTCGCCGAGTCCATATCCGGACTCGTCGAGTCCAGTCGCGAACCCGCGACCAGATCTGCGATCCTACTCGGCGAGTCTAGGCTCCAACTCGCCGAGTCCCCTCTTAAAACACCCAAAATCATAAATATAACAATACCTGAAATTCCGGGCTGTTACACATACCTATTTCACCATCTCCTTCAAAAGATTCTGAACCTATTCTCGGTGGTGATAACTTTGATTTCCACTCAACCTACTATAGTCCTTATCGGCTTCCAAATGAAGATGAAGATGATGCCCCGATGACACGACAACATTTAAAGAGTCTTAATGACAAGCTTGACAGATTAATTACTTCCTCGGCAACTTATTATGATGTGGTTCTGAAGGCTTTTCTAGACATAGCTCTTTAGCTGGATACCGCTTCGATTGACAAAGCTACAAAGGCTATGGATGCCTCCACGTCTTCCTGCAAGAAAGCAAATGCTGATGTGGTGGATCTTATTCATGATTCAAATATTTTCATGGAATCATTTAAAGGCCATGCATATTCCAATGCCGCCAAAGTCAATGTTGCTGTTGATTTACTCTCCAAGTCACTTCAAGAGGAGAAAGTGAAGTTTGACTCTATTCGATTTAAATTCAAAGCTGATCACACTTCTCTTATTACTTCAGTCAATACTCGCCTTGATAAGCTTCAGGATGACCTGGCTATGGAAAACAAGATAATGGACGAACTTGCTCGCAAAACTACCACAATTCAAGTCCAGTCTATTCAACTTGCTTAAGCCCAGAAGGAAATTGACTCACTCAAGACCGAGCGGGCCGTACTTAAAAGTTGTGTCGGTGATGTTCTCTTTATTATGGGTAATCTTGTTAATTCCCATGACGCTGTTCTCACTCCTACCATCTGGAATCATTTGACTGCAAAACTACTTCCAAGTGTTCAAATTTTAAATCAGATTCAGGGTGTTACGGCGCCTATTCTCACTCCACAACAAGGGGGATAAGGTGTTCAAAATCCTTGAGTTCCACCCAAAGTCACTATCAAATCTCAACCCAATGAACCAAAGGTTAATGAAGCTTCGGGTACTGGTGGACATGATAAACGGAAGGGTGTTTCAGATGAATGGAAGAACAAACGATTGCAGAAGCCTTGAAGAGAAAGAAAAGGGATAAAGAAATGGATGAAAATGAAAATCTCCAAATAGCCAAAGATGAAGAAGAGAGAGAACATAAGAAAAAAGAAGAACATGATGTGCTGATATGCAAGCAGGCTCTCTTTCCCCCCTTGGACTCGGGAAAGATTGATTAAAGAAGCGATTGAGTCTCCAAGCACTCACTGATTGGAACCGGTTGCTTCATTCGATTGTGTCAACACGAAGGACTCTCAGTTTGATATGCCTATTACTTGTAGGGCATTCGTGTTCCATTGTTTTGATTCAACCGTTGAAGTTCCTTCTCCTCACCCACAGGTTGATCAAGATCTTGTTGACTACTATCTTGAACTCGCTCAACCTCAATACTTGACATGGAGTGCACATAAAATAACTTCTGTCAAGGTATTGAAACCTTCTGCTGCTGGAAAGTTTATCAATGTTAAATTTAGGGTGACCCAAGGTTCTGATAACTCAGTTCATATGATTTCATTGGCTGATCTTTCGAACCTAAACACACATGATTGGATTTTTCTATTCAACATTTTGCTTACCAATCAACAGAAGTATGTGTCGATTCTCGACCATATCAATAGAATGTTGGCTCCCTACATCCATAAAGTTGCTAAAATGGATCAGGAGATTGCAAACATTTTGAGGAAGAAGCCGACGATGAAGCCCATCGAGAAGCCGAGTGATCTCAACAAAATGAAGATGGGCAAGATTGATCCAATACATCACATTTTTATGTTCACTGGAGGCGAAGGTGAAAAATACCTTTTCGCTCTTGTAGACAAACACCTATACTCCACAACCTGCTTGGAGCATGTTCTTGACATAATCCACAGGTGTAAACAGAATACTGAATTGGATAAAAAGAACTTCTTTGCCATGCTTTGGTGGAATATCTCTTTTTGTCACACTCTATTGGCCATTATACCGAAGGTGTTCAAGATGGTGAAGAAGTCTACTCTTACTCAACCGAACTGATCTCTCGCCTCATTGACGCAAAGGGGGATATTGTTGGGTTTAAGAATTTCGCGTCATTGGGCCTTATGCTATTGTTTATTTGGAATATCTAGTTTGGTTCTGTCCAACCGTGGGTTATTATTTGGGTTAGCATATTTATATAGTGCATGCATGTATAGCTTTCGAGGTTACACTTCTCATTAGTATCTTTTGTTGCATTGTAACCCAAACACACCTCTATAGTTGAAGCTCCTTATCGAGCTCTTCTGAGGTGTTGAATATTAATCATTCGACATTGTTTGCTCCATTCTCGTGTTCTTTACTTCATCAATATTGTTTATCTGTTTGGAATCTATCGATCTATTAGCGTAATATTCTCATTAAAAAGTATTGCGGAATTTGTTCCCAAAATAAAATATGATAAAGATTTATCAAAGAATTTCCGAAGAAATGTATTTCATTAAAAACTTCGGGTTGTCATGTTCGATACAGATCAAAAGCATAAACAATACAATATAAGCCTTACTACATTATTTCATATTTACAAGCCTATAATCCGTAATCCCTCATCCAAACATCACATCTATGCTCAAGCGCCACTACTTGTAATACATGAAACTGAGTGGGTTAGGCTTGGGAGCCTGGTGAGCACATAGGGTTTTCAACCCACAACAAATGAGTTTATTAATTTCATCAACCAACAATAACCCGATTACGCGTTCCCGTTATCCTCACATTACGACCCTAAACACCTATCATAAGGGACCTATACTAAGGATCATCATCGGGATGGACACTACTACAAAGGGGGTTCCTCAGCAATAAATGTCTTAAAGGCAACCATGAGGGTGATGGAGTACACCAGTGAACACATCGTTCCAAAACACCTACAGGTTGCGAGCCTGATAGCGTTCCACTGGACTGTCAAGAAAAGTCCGCAGTTGTCATCCATACTCCGCTAGATGACAGAATCAACAACAACAACATCGACGCCTCTCATCATTTTATCACACATCGTCTTATTACATCTACCCATGTTTTACCCCATCATTTTTGTAGATATAAAATACATATACAGTTTAAATCATTTACAACATGTATAAAAATGTTCATCCAGCATAGACAGCAAGTATTCAGATAATATGAACACATAGCACGTAATTTATATAAAATAATCCATATCTATGCGTAAGATGAAAATAACGGTGCACTCACATGTAAAGGTGGTGACTCGGCACTCGAACAACACTTCGTTACTTTTAAAACAATTTTCCCTTGACAAAACCTAGTATCAATATCACTTGGGTTTATTCTAACGTTAACCACGACTAATTAATAGTCTAGCTATTATTACTATAATATAAGAGTTAAACAATACTCT
Source organism: Lactuca sativa (assembly GCF_002870075.4). NCBI lineage: Eukaryota > Viridiplantae > Streptophyta > Magnoliopsida > Asterales > Asteraceae > Lactuca > Lactuca sativa. The sequence continues at coordinate 129,949,062 of NC_056623.2, read as the reverse complement.
TCACCCACTATGTACAGACATGGGCCAGACATGGAACACCAGAGGGCAGGATCATTTTGGCATATAGCACTTCTGAAATCCAGCAACCCAAGCGGCCCTCTAAACCCGATTCCCCATACCGCGAGTGGTTAAAAACATATTATAACAACACTTATAAAACTCATAATAATACCCCAAATAATTATTATAAGGTCCTAATAACGTTACTATAACTAATTAAAAGCTATATAAAAAATTAGATAGACGTAGCTCAATTACTGCGGGGTTTTCTCGAAAACTGGGATTCGCTTGGAGTAGCGTTTGCGAGCCGAAAGGCTCTTTTTCTCGGGGCTCCAGGTGCCATGGGGATTCCTTCAGGTATGATGGGGTATACCTAGGCTTAGGGCGGGGGGGGGGGGGGGGGGGGTGGGGTTGGGGAGGTAAGGAGAAAAAGTAGAAGGATTTGGTGTGCGAAAACTGGCTGCCCTCAGCCTCCTTTTATTGGCGAGGCTTCAGGCTTACGTTGGGCGTACCGAAACCTTACGTTGGGCGAAAACGAGGTTCGTACATGAAACACATTGGAAAACAGTAGGAGTGATGTGGCCATTCTCAGAAATGCAATAGGCTAGTTCGCTGGGCGTACTCGAGCTCAGACGCTGGGCGTACTCGGACATTAGGCGTTCCTTTTGTACGCGAGGCATAGTGAGGCCAGGTGTTCGAATCGTAAGGCCAGACTGTGATCAATAAGTGACGGCCCAGATGTGGCCACGTCATCATCTTTGCATTTGCTTTCGCAAATCTGAGTCTCAACTTCAAAAATTCATAACTCTCGCATACGAGCTCCATTTTCAATGTTCTTTATATCCACACGTAGACGAAATTGTACTCTACAACTTTCGTTTAGACTCCGTCGGCTAATTTTGACTCTATTTTTCAAGTTATATTTTTAATAGGCTGGGACATGATTCGTCCGTTAAAAATTCATAACTCCTTCATCCGACGTCCTTTTTCGTATGTATTTTTACCGTTATGTTACTATTAACGAGATCTTCGATTCTTGTTTAGGTTGTGTCAGCTAATAACCACTCGATCTAATACTAGAACTCCAGGTTGCATACCGCTAATATGAGTCCGACTGGAGCACAACACCAAGAAAAGGTTGGAGATCTTTGTATAGTAGATAGTGGTAGTACACATAGTATTCTGAAATCAAAGAAATATTTTTCAAAATTAGTACCAACAAAACAATCATTCATACAATATCAGGTCCTGTAGACTTGATAGAAGGAACTGGGAAAGCCCATTTTATATTACCAAATGGTACAAGCTTTTTTTATATAGAAAATGCCTTATTTTCTCCAAAGTCTAAAAGAAACTTACTAAGTTTCAATGACATATATTTCAAACGATATGACACAAAAACTATGACCATAGAAAGTAAGAAATATATGTATATTATAGACAAAAACCATGTTCTTGAAAAACTACCAACACTTGATTCTGTTCTGCATCATACATATATAAATAGGATTGAATCAAATATGGTAATCAAAGGTAAACATTATGATTCTGTGACATTCAGTTTATAGCATGATAGGTTGGGCCACCCAGGATTAACAATGATGCGAAGGATAATTGAAAATACGAATGGGTATCCATTGAAGGACCAAAAGTTCCCTCAATCCAACAACATAAAACCATGTGCATCTTGTTCCCGTGGAAAGTTAATTATAATACATTCTCCAATGAAAGTTGAAAGGGAGTCACCTAGATTTCTAGAATTCAAGGTGATATATATGTGGACCAATTCACCCACCATCTGGACCATTTAGATACTTTATGGTCTTAATAGATGCATCCAACAAATGGTCTCATGTTTGCCTATTATCAACTCGTAATATGGCATTTGCAAAGTTTCTTTCCCAAATTATTAAATTAAGGGCACATTTCCCTGATTATACTATCAAAAGAGTGAGACTTGATAATGCTGGTGAATTTACTTCACAAGCATTTAATGACTATTGTTTGTCTGTAGGAATTGTTGTTGAGCATCCAGTTGCTCATGTACATACACAAAATGGTTAAGTTGAATCACTGATTAAACATCTCCAGCTAGTAGCTAGACCATTGATAATGAGGACCAAGCTTCCTATATCCATTTGGGGCCATGAAATCTTACATGTTAGATCATTGATATGCATGAGACCAAGTTCATATCATGTATATTATCTACTACAACTTGCTTTTGGTCGAGAGCCAAATATATCCCATTTAAGAATTTTTGGGTGTGGAGTATATGTCCCTGTTGCACCACCTTAACGGACAAAAATGGGTCCCCAAAGAAGGTTGGGAATATATGTTGGTTATGAGTCAATATCTATTATAAGATATCTTGAACCATTAACTGGTGATGTTTTTACAGCACACCTAGTAGATTGTCAATTTGATGAGGCAAATTTCCCATCATTAATGGGAGAAAAGAAGATTATGGAAAAGGATGTGTCATGGTGTGAGCCTTCTTTATCATATCTTGACCCTCGCACAAAGCAATGTGACATGGAAGTTCAAAAGATAATGTATTTCCAAGAAATGGAAAATTAATTACCTGATGCATTTACTGACACAAAAAGGGTGACTAAATCATATATACCAGATATCAATGTTCCATCTCGAATTGAAATTCCGCATGGATAATCTGATGCTAAAGTCATTCAAGAGTCTAAAACACGCCTGAAGCGTGGAAGGCCATTTGGTTCTCAGGATAAGAACCCACGAAAAAGAAGACGATCAGAAAATACACTGGATCATAAGGAAAATGTTCCTGGAGAGACACGAATCATTCAAATTCCCCCAGTAGGGGAGGATGATGCACAAAATTATGGTCAAACAAATTGAATATGTGTCCAAAATGAAACTGACAATATAAGTGAAATATTTTCTTATTCATTTGCATGGGATATTATGAATGATGATCCCGAACCACAATTTGTCATTAAATGTCAAAGAAGAAATGATTAGGCTAAATGGAAGGAAGTTATGCAAGTTATGTTAAATTCTCTTAACAATAGAAAGGTTTTTGGGACCATTATCCTCACACCCAGAGTTGTGAAACCATTAGGGTATAGATGGATCTTCATATGAAAAAGAAATGAGAAAGACGAAATTGTAAGATAGAAGGCCATGCTTATTGCACAAGGATTCTCTCATAGACCTGGAATTGATTATGAGGAAACTTATTCACCGGTAATGGATGCAACCACTTTTAGATATTTAATCAGCTTAGCAGTCTCTAAAAATTTAGGGATGCGTCTTATGGATGCTGTTATAGCTTACTTATATGGATCACTTGATAGTCATATCAATATGAAAATCCCTGTAGGATTTAAAATACCTGAAGCATTAAGTGCAAAAACCAAAGAAATGTACTCTATAAAATTACAAAGAACTTTGTATGGGTTAAAGCAATCAGGACGCATGTGGTACAATCGTTTAAGTGATTATTTGACAAGTAAAGGCTATAAAAATAACAATATTTGTCCATGTGTATTTATTAAGAAAACAACATCTGGGTATGTGATCATAGCAGTCTATGTTGATGATCTAAACATCATTGGAACGAATAAAGAAGTCATTGAAGTGATTGAATTTTTAAAGAAAGAATTTGAAATGAAAGATCTTGGAAAAAACAAATATTGTCTTGGTTTACAAATTGAGCATATGTCTAATGTAATACTTGTGCATCAATCAATTTACATAGAAAGAGTCTTGAGACGTTCCAGTATGGACAATGTCAATCCTTTAACCACTCCAATGGTTGTTAGATCATTAAATATTGACAAGTATCCATTTCGTCCATGTGAAGAAAATGAAGAAGTCCTTGGTCCAGAAGTATCATACCTTAATGCAATTGGAGCTCTTATATATCTTAGCAACTGTATTAGATCTGACATTTCTTTCGTTGTAAACTTGCTACTAAGATTTAGTTCAGCCCCAACAAAAAGACATTGGAATGGAGTTAAACATATTTTTTGATACCTTCGAGGAACTAGTGATTTAGGATTATTTTATCATAACAATTCAAAACAAGGCTTGATTGGTTATGCAGATGCAAGTTATTTGTCTGATCCTCATAAAGCTAGATCTCAAACTAGATACGTATTCATGAATGGAGCTACTACAATTTCCTGGCGTTCTAAAAAATAAACACTTGTTGCCACATCCTCAAATCATGCTGAAGTAATTGCACTAAATGAAGCTAGTAGAGAATGTACATGGTTGAGATCGATGACACAACTAGTTTTAACTACATGTGGACTTGAAAAAGATATAGTTCAAACGTTAATATATGAAGATAACTCAGCATGTGTCACTCAAATGAAAGAATGACATATCAAGAGCGATATGACAAAACATATACCTCCATTTTTTTTTGAGTACACTCAAGAGCTTATAAAAAACCATCAAGTTGAAATCAAATATGTTCAATCCAGTAACAATGCAGCATACCTTTTTACAAAGGCACTTCGAAATGCAATTTTCAGGAAACATGTCCATGTCATCAGAATGTGACATTTATATAGAATATAATGTGACAGATGTCTAAATAAGGGGGAGTCAACTATACACTACACTCTATTTACCTTCGCTAAAGTTTTTTCCTACTAGGTTTTATTTAGTAAGGCTTTTAATGAGGCAGTGCTTTAAGGTTGAACTCAGACTTGAAAAAATGTCATCCAAGGGGAAGTGTTATAAAATCAACAAAATCATTGAGTTAGACGTAGCATGTGGATGAGCATTTTTCACCCTCCAAATAGTTTCCTTTAACTATTTAGTTACTATTTTAATGATGTATGAATATGATGATATGTAGTATAAATATCCATCAAATGTGAAAGATATGCACACCATCTTGAATACAATCTTCTAAGTGTTCAAGAATCATCTCAAATCTTTTTCCTTTGCTTTTATAATGTTCTAGTTTAATTATGTTACTTTTAGTTTTAATCCCATCAAATTTATATATATATATATATATATATATATATATATATATATATATATATATATATATATATATATATATATATTTGCGTAATATATTATTACAAGAATTCCATCGAAATATGCTTCCAAAATTGTCTATATTGTAAAAAGTTTATTTACTAAAATTGTAAGTTGGCTTGTTTAACAATTAATATTGTCTGTGAACTTCACAATTCAATTGCTAACATTTATTTTGTCCGAAGACAAATTCAATCTCAATGAAGACAACATGGTTTTATATATATATATATATATATATATATATATATATATATATATATATATATATATATAGTTTTAATTTATCGATTTTAATCAAGAAAAATATTTCAAACATTCATTTTTTGTTTAAAAGTTATAAGAACTTCAAAATATTAATCATAAGTCACAATACAGAATAATAAATGGTAAATTGGTAAAGTGTAAAGATCATAAAAAGGTAAAAAAGAAAATTCATTTGCAAAAAGGAAAGAATAATAAAAGAAAATAAGGGAAGGTAGCATCGGATCGAATCTCGATCCTATGATCCAACACTAAATACAATCATTTTACGTTTCCGATCGTTTTTCATACTTATGATCGTAGAATCGTACGATCAGGATCGCGATTTTAACAACCATGATATATATATATATATATATATATATATATATATATATATATATATATATATATATATATATATAGGTTCAGGTTCATTTGAGACCATTCTAATTTTGTGAGACCGTGAGACCAAATCTAAAAATAATTTTAAAATGCAAAATAAATGGAAAAATCCAAAAATTCTTTTTTTAAATGTTATTTTCGGAACTTTAATTAACTAAAAAAAATATAAAAAAAATATAAAAAAAATAAATAATAAATAAAAAAAAATCCGTTTTTTTTTTTTTGAAAAATACTTGAAATATTCTAAATAGAATATTTCACTGACATATTCTAAAAAATAATTTTAAAATGCAAAATAAATGGAAAAATCTAAAAATTCTTTTTTTAAATATTATTTTCGGAACTTGAATTAACTAAAAAAAATAAAATAAAAATTAAAAAAAATAAAAAAAATTCTATTTTTTTTGAAAAATACGTGAAATATATTCTAAATAGAATATTACACTGTACATATTTTAAAAATAATTTTAAAATGCAAAATAAATGGAAAAATCAAAAAATTCTTTTTTTAAATATTATTTTCAGAACATGAATTAACTAAAAAAAAATAAAAAATAAATAAAAAATAAATAAACAAATGCGTCTCACGGTCTCACAAAATATAAGTGGTCTCAAATGAACCTAACCCTATATATATATATATATATATATATATATATATATATATATATATAGAGAGAGAGAGAGAGAGAGAGAGAGAGAGAGAGAGAGAGAGATTAGAACAATTATTAATTGACAACGCGATAGCAAAAATAGTTTTTACAAGTTGACAATTTTATAAATAACTAAAAGTTTGGATGCAAACATTAAGATAATATACGACTTCCAAGTCTTTTAATATTCGGATAATATTCAACGACTTCCAAGTTATTAAAAATCTAAAACAATACAAATGGAAAACAAAATTGTATATATTATAAATAAAATGGTTGTTACAAACCAAGTGGGTATTTCCCCACAAGTCTTTTAATACTCAGATAATACACAAGGAATTACAAATCTTTTATTATTCAAAATAATACAAAAGTTCTCAAAAAAAGATTACCTGACATATCTAAGCAATCAAGATTTTCTTTAAAACAAATGTATTTCTATATCATCGACTTACTATAATAAGTCGTTTTTTTAGAAATAAAAATGATACAAAAAAAATTCTTAGATTTCTTAGGAAAATAAGTATTCGCAAAACTTCTTGACAACTAGAAAAATCCCCCCGCCATTGTTGGGTCGGATTTAGATTAAGCGACTTTCAAAAAGAGGTCACTGTACATAGTTTATTCATTTATTGATTCGAATGGAAACTTCATTTAGTTAACGGATGTGTTTTTAATCAGACGTTTGTAAATTGAGATCCTCTTATGGATTGATCCGATCATGAATGTGATATTGTCTTCTATGGATAGGACGTCTGATTTTGCCGCTTCAAGGATGTTCTTCATGGTTTTATACTCTTCTTATACTGGTGTTGTGGAGATGATGTTCATGATGAATACTTCTTGTAGCTTCATCTTAGGTGCTTCTATGAGTTCTTGGACCTAGATCTCAGACATTAAAGTAATTTGAAAAGAACTAAAATTAAGAAATATAATTCAAAGTAATAAATGACTTTTTAAAAAAGAAGTAAAAAATTAGTTTTTTTTTTCCGAAAATTGTTACTAAAATCACAAATGGCTAGACTCACTTGCTATTTACTACCCTCTCGATTTCATATACTTGAGTTGTGATTTGGCCCAATTTTCTGATTGTGGCTTGAAAAAATGAGTAGCTATAAATGTTTTTTTTTTTTTTTACTTTTTCTTTTGCAATTCCATATGATTAAGCGCCACAATGGATGTTCGTTTGATTTTTTTATGTTCAAATGTACTTAGAAGGTATAAAATAGCAGATGTTTATTTGGCTAATCACCTGTAATTTGAGTCTCTAATTTCAGAAAAATGGTAAATTATTATTATTATTTTAAAAAATCATTAAGAAATTTGGCTAAATTTGTAAATTTTTCCATAACCAATTGGAAAATACATTCAAATCAACGAATAATTATGTTTTTTCTTCAAAATAAAATTATATTATTTTGTTAAATGAGACCCTTTAATAATTTTATCATATTAATAAAAAGTTTATTGACTTAAAAATCAAAAAAGAAAATTAATTAAAATAAAAACAATACCTTTCGTTCCATTTCCTCTTGATAATACTGCTCTTTTGCCAAACAAACACCACATAAATCTTCAAACAAATCTTAACAGCTTAGCACATTAACCTGGACACACGAACCCATTGAATCAATTAATTCCCATTTTGAAAGTATTTTATAATAGAAATAACAATATTACTATTTTGGGTATTGTTGTTAAAGCTGTAATAAATAAGTAACAAAGAAAATAAATTAAATAACAATGAACGTGAGAGAAGATTCATAAATAGCTTTCGAGTTTAGATTCCTTTAAGTAGCATTCTAAACTCTAAAACAGGGTTGACAATGATTTTAGGCTCTTACTGCTGTTGTCTACCTAACCTGCAGTAAAATGGAATACTAATTATCTTAAAACTACAGTCATATCTTCCAAGATATCTCACTGAATATTTATCAATATTAACAATTTCATCTATTTTATATAATTTCTCCACACATTCACCTACTCACAAACCAAGAGAAATTTGTTACTCAAACAGTCATATCTTCCAACCAATAATTGAAAGTTACTTAAATAATAATTAAGCTTCCATTTGTGATAAGCAACCAGATGGATTTCTTTTTTGCATCAGTCTAAGTAAAATTCTTATGATTATGACTAACATGTACAACATTAGCATAGTATGAAGGTATCAAGGAGGCAAGTTAGTTGTGCCCCACCAATTATGAGGCAGGGAGCAAGGACATGACAGAGGGAAGTCAGGTTCTCCATACTAAATTATCAGTAAGGTTCTAATTTTTTAGTACATGTAATACCCTAATTACAACAAAGAAACATACATTTGGTTTAAGGGTTTGAACATCCACCATTTACATAGTAAGTTAACCCGAAAAAAAAAAAATCAAAACCGGATGAAATAGACAAATTTATTCATAAAAATAGGACGAATAAATCCCAAGCATACCTCATCAAATGGAATTAATAGGGATAATAAGCTGAAACCATTTTTAGACAATCAATTGCATAATGGTTTAAATGGTCCCTCTTGACTATTTTTTTCATTTTAAGGGCATAACGTGTGATTTCTGGTTTTAAAAGGGCATTTTGAAAAAATGAAGGGGTCACCCGGTGACCCCATCCTACGTAGCAATTTTTATTTCCATCTAATATCCAAATAGTTTAATTTAGTCCACGTCATTGTCACGTGTATATAGGACTCATCGAAATATATTGTTAAACTGTTCTTTGGTCCTATCCTTTTCTTCAAGTGTCTGTCACTTGGCAAACTTTGTTGTTGCTATGGTCGTTTTCATGAAGATTGATATACATGTTGTTGGAATTTTTACCAGGTACCCCTCTATTACTTACTCAGATAGAGCACAAAAAAGGTTTGATGATGGTGATTTTGCTGGAATGGACAAAAAGGAATTTATCGAGTTCCTTGAAAGATCCGCATGTGAGATATGTGTGAATGTGTACTTTTGCATGCCCAATATTGATTTTCCTAATGTGTTAAGGTTAATCGCGACCGACATGGATTACATGGAACTAATCGAAGTAGGGTATGCTTGTACATGTGTAATCGATGTGTATATGGGCCATCTTCTTGTTAATGTACACCGATGGATTCTTGAAGATCAAGCATAACTTTGCAGTTCTTTAGACCAATTATCTGGTGCAAATGAAGATCATGAAGAAGTGCATAATCGTATGGATATGGATGATGGAATCGACATGCAATATTTACATGGTGGTAGGGATGATTTCCTAGGTGCAAGGGAGGATTTGCAAGGTGAGCAAGATGATGGCATTCACATGGAAGTGGACACTGAACCTGATGAGTGCATTCCTACGAACAAGACAAAGGATGGTGAGTTTCTGAGTAAGTTGTGCCCGAAGGAGGAAGTGTAACACCCCGTTTATTTAATAAATAAATAAATTAGTTAATGAATGTATAATAGCCTTAAGAACGGAATAGTGTAGCAAGGAGTTATTTTCGAGGGATAAAAGGTTATAATTGAAAGTTTAGGGGGTTAAAAATATAATTTTCGGATTAGATTATAAAGGATTTTGGAAGTCACGGGCTGAAAGGTAAATATTTGATTAAGATTGAAATGATTTTATGGAGTAACGGGCTAAAGAGGAAATTCTGGACCAATTTGGAAAGTATTTGTAGAGGGAAGGGTTGTTAGTAAAATTTGGATTTAATTTGTAAAGAGTTTTGAGGGCGCGGGTTAAAATGGTAACTTTTGGACTCATTTTGAGAGAGAAGGGGTAAGGAGGGACCAAACATGTTGTTATGGGAATGCATTTATGAGGGGCTCGTGGTATATAAGACCTGTCACTCCGTTTCTAACCCTAACCCTAAAAGAAGTGTCAGCTGCCATCTCCCCACCCTTATGACTCCCTCTGGCGCCACCATCCTTCTTCCGCCATCGCACAGCCGCCATGCCATTTTTCCGATCAGCAAAGGCCGCCAGCGACCTCAGCACTGCCACCGTCCCTATGTGACTTCTTCTTCTCCTTATGCTGCCCTCTAGGCACCAACTCCGTGACGCCATGGTGAATCGCCGATCATGTGAATCCAGCGAAAAGAGTGAAGACCGAGACATCAGTTGTTGTTGCTGCTCTCGATCACTGCTGTAACTTCCGGATTCCCATGTATCTGATTTTAAGTATTTATATTGAATATTAGAGATGAAATCGACGAGTACGTAGGCACTCAAACTCGCCGAGTGGGATCGCGTATGAGTTGGTCTGATTTAATGATGGACTCGTCGAGTCCATACGTGGACTCGGTGAGTCCAAGCTATTTAATAAAACCCTAATCTCTCGGGTTTGGGGCCTATTTAAGGACCCTTATAGCCACCATTTGCAGCTACGAGACCCTTGAGAGAAACCCTATTAGTGCTTGAACGTTTGTGAGAGAGAACAAGCCATTATTGGACCTTTGTGGGTTCATTTTGCAAGAAGGAGTTGATTCCAGCTTAGAGAAGGCCAAGGAGATTGCTTATTTGTGGATTGCAAGCAGAGGACATCATCATTGAGGCAACACATCGATCTTTTCTCTGTTTTGTGATGGGAATATGGTCCCTTATCATGTTTGGGTATTAGATCTGGACCCATAGTGGTCCAGAGGACTTATTCCATTTTGCTTTATGAGGAGTAATGGAAGAAATGGACTTAGGATGTTGTATTTGGGGCTAAATCATCAAGTAGTGTCATTTGGACGTTGCATGAGTATTAAGTTCGAACCTCTACGTGTTTATTGAGCTTAGGAATGTTAGATCCATGGATTAGAGGAACAGATCTGACCTCAAAAAGGTCATTTGAGTGTGAGCTTGGAATGAACTTGCCGAGTCCATAAGTGGACTCGACGACTTGAGTCGGGGTTGCCCCGCGATTCGTAGCAGGTGTAACTCGTTGAGTGGAGGAAAGACTCGACAAGCCAACAGAGGCTGAAAGGATTCAGAGGACCCGCATGTACTCGCCGAGTCACCTATGTGCACTCGATGAGTCGGGTCAAAGTTGACCGTTGACTTTCGTTGACTTTTAGGGATTTGGTCAACATTTGGACTTTTGGGATAAGGAGGGGTAAGATGGTCTTTTACCCTTCCCTGGACTTGTTGGAAGGGATGTAGTCTAGCATTGAGAGCTGTTAATGATTTGAAATAATTACTTTGTGTGATTAGGCGGGGCTAGGTCGTTGTTACGAGATTCAGGGATATCGAACACGTTAGTTACTAGACATCATACGAGGTGAGTCTTCTCACTATACTGTACCGGGAATGGTACCTATGTGCGACCGGAAGGTCTTGTATGCTATGAGATGCATGTACTATATGTTGTTATGTGATATGTATGTGTCATGTATATTATGCATGATATGGACCGGAAGGTCGAGTGGTTACGGACCGGAAGGTCGATACGGGTATTACCGGAAGGTCTACCGGGATTCGGGATGGAAGTACCATGAGACACTTGGATCACAAGATCCCACAGAGTTGAGGTCTGGAAAGGAATATGTGTGGTATGTGGTATTTTGTGGAACTCACTAACCATTTATGCTTACAGTGTTGTGTTATGTGTTTTAGGTACTAGTGACGATCGCGGGAAGGCGCCGGCATGATCAGTACACATACGAGGAGTTGTACATTTTCATGATCTTGGGATGTGATGTTATGAACTGAATTTGTGATACAATGATATTTTGATGACAATTTTGAATGCATGTGTATTTTTAAAATGTGAAAAATTGTTTTGAAATTTACGTCGTTACAAGTTGGTATCAGAGCCTTGGTTTGAGGGATTCAGACACATCTTCGGATGAATCTGAACTCAAACTGAGGAATTGAGAAAGTTTTTCATAAAATAAACACTTTTTCTAAAAGTGTCAATGGTTTTGATGAAGACAGAACGGAGCAGTGTGTACGATCAGCCAGCGTCGGAACGGAGATTTCCCAAAATACCCTTACATTATGTGTTATGAGATATGTTATGCTATGATATGCATGCTAGAGCTGGCTAAGTATTCATATTAGGACTAGAGTGGCCTGATTTTGTGATGCATTAGCCTAGGAAGGATTTTGCTGCTATGTGATGCTTGAGAGCGAATAGGTAGCAGCGAGGAGTTTATGAGAGATCTACCGAAGGGTAGTTGATGCTAGCGAGATGTAGAGTACTTGTGATCTGGGATCCAAGGAGGAGGACTTGGGGTGAATACTGATGCGGTGTGAGCGGTAGTATAAGGGCCCGTACTACCGAAGGCACCGTATCAGTGCGCAGTCCAAGTAAGAATCCTTAGGGTAATGGGGAACAAGTAGGGATGTGTTATCGAGTGCGAGTATGCTCGATCGAGTCTCTGATATTTTATGTTGTATTTCAGAGAGACATCATGGTTGGAACACGCCACACACCAGAGAGAAGTGGTGTTAGCGAGGAGGAGATCTGTAGGCTGATTCATGAGGAGGTGGCTGCTGCCATCCGAGCCGAGATTCCAGAGATGTTCGGGTCTATCAAGACCACATTGATTGAGGGTACGGTTCCCGCTGAACCAGCTCCGTTTGGGAGCGAAGGATTGATGGAAGTTCGTGATAGCGAGCTTCACTCTAGCAAAGATTTCTGAGGTGACCCGAGAGAGGTTCACCGCCATGTTCAGAGACGAGTATGTTCCCCCATTAGAGAGGGAACAGTTGATTCAGGAGTTCTTGACCCTCAAGTAGGGTACTGCTTGTCACACCCCCAAAGACGGTGTATCGACGTCTAGTGTATTCCCACGTTTGTATTGACTTCCCGAAATTTCCGCGTGTGTATTGAAGTATCGTCGTGTTAGTAATTTCGGATTCATTATTGATTCGAGACCGAATCAATTCGTTTGATAACGATTTTTGGTGTTGAAGGTGTATTATATTTCGCCGATAGTCGAGGTACTAGTATTTCATCATGTCATATTTATTGTTTAAAACATTAGAATTTTACATTTTTCCAGCCCCTTTCTTTTGGATAAATTTACACTTTTGACCCTTTGTATAAAAGAATTTCTATTTTAGTCCTTAAACCATTTTTCTTGACACTGTAGTATCAAAACTTGTAGAAAAGGTATTTTTCAGCTCAAAGTTATTTGAAAACCAGTTTTAGTCCCTCAAATGAAATTTTTCTCGGCTGAAACCCTTATTTTCGCAATTTTTACACTTTTGGCCCAAAATAGAAATTTTTTGCATCTTTGGTCCCTTTTAAATATGAAAAGCATTTTTAACCCTTGAAATGGACTTGGAGCACTAGTAGTCCCCTGTTTTACAAAAAAATACAGTTTCAGCCCCTCTAATTTGAAAATCTCGCAATTTGGGCTTTATTGGGCCGAAAAGTTCATTTTTGGCCCATTATGCTTAAAATTTTCACATTTAAGCCTTCAAAGAGAATATTTCCAGAAAAATACATTGTTGAAACTGTTTTGACTCATTTCCTCCATCAGAATTTATATTTTGTCATTTTGGGCCCTTTAACCTTATATTTTTAACATTTTGAGTCCAAAAATGGGATTTTTAGCCCATGGAGTTCATATTAACCAACTTGGTTATTTTTCTAGAAATGATTTGTGTGTAATAATATGTTTTATACTTGTTTCATACATCCTAATGCAAATCTCGGTTTTAAGGACTTTTTGACTAGATTCAACACCATAATCACATAAGAACATGTAAATAAACATAGAAATCATACAAAGCATACATATACTCATAGATCTACACATTTGATTGTATCTCCCCCCCCACAAAACTTATAAAAACCGAAAAATAGGGGGTATGAAGCTCACCTTTGGGTGTGGTTTCGGTTTTGGAGAAGAGATGGATAGAAATGAGGTGATTTTCGGCCTTAGCAACCTTTCCTTGGAAGATCTCGAGTTTAGGAGCTTCTAAGGTGCAAAATTATGATTTCTTATGAGTTAAGAAGAGATGTTTGATAAATCAAAGAACCTAGATCATAGATTTAAGTATAAACTTACCTTAGATGATGATTCTTGTGGAAAATCTCTTTGAAATGCCCTTAAGTCTCAAAAATTTGGTGAAGAGGGGTAAGGGGGTGTTCCTTGAGAGAGTTTGATAAACAAAAAGTGGTTGAAGTTTGTGTGTGTGGGAGCTCTCGTCCTAGAACCAAGAAGAAGAAGAGAGAGAGAGAGTTGAGATGACAATCCTAGATGTATGTTGGTCCATGCATGGAGGCATGTGATGTATAAATGAGGTGGCAAGGCCTAAGTCAACTCTTCACTTCCTTGGGTCTGCCTTGGGCCAAGAATGAAGAGAAAAAGATGAGGATTGGGCCTTGTATGCTTAAGCCCATTCCATGGTAATGTTAAGTGATGTTTGGCCCCAATTAATTATAAATGTGATTTTTATGACCTATTAAGGCTAAATTAGATTAATTATGGCCCAATATAGTTCATTTACATAGTTTATTTCATTCTAGGCCCAATATGGCCCAAAATGTTGAAATAAATGAAAGTGGGTCCAATTAGAGCCCATTTAAAGGTTCTAAGCCCATGATAGTCAAATTGGAAGCTTATTGGTCCATTGAGTCCAATAAGGAAGTCCTAGTTCAAAATGGACCTAAACAAGAACTTCTAGGGTTTCCAATTGCTTATTGACTATTTGTAGTGCTTTTATGAAGTGTTTGATTGAAATTTTGTTGCCATGAAGTAAGCATCATACATGCTCTTAAGTTTTTGATTCAACATTTTACTTGAATGTTGTGATTACAAGACACCAAATTTCTAGTCGTGACATCATCCCCCCGTTAGAGGGAATTTCGTCCCGAAATTCTGTTTGAAAGCTAGATTTGAGAATGCTAGAATAGGTTAGGGTACTTTTGCTTCATTTGGTCTTCGCGTTCCCACGTGAATTCTGGCCCACGCTTTGCGTTCCACCGTACTTTCACGATCGGGAAGCGACTTTGCTTAGTACGCTTCACCTCCCTGTCCATGATTTCAACCGGTTCTTCAACGAATAGGAGATTCTCGTTGATTTCAATCTCGTCAAGGGGAATGACGAGTGTTTCATCCGACAGGCACTTCTTTAAATTAGAGACATGGAACACAGGGTGTACACTGTTTAGCTCTGCGGGTAGCTGCAGTTTGTATGCCATTGGACCCATTCGGGTGACGACTTCGAAAGGTCCAATGTATCGTGGGTTCAGTTTTCCTCGTTTCCCAAAATGAATAACTCCTTTCCAGGGTGAGACTTTGAACAGTACTCGATCCCCGACCTGAAATTCTAAGGGCTTTCGCTGTTTATCGGCGTAGCTCTTTTGTCGGTCGCGCGATGCTTGTAATAGAGCTCTAATTTGAATGATCTTTTCTGTGGTTTCACGAATGATCTCCGGCCCTATTAGAGCCTTGTCCATTGCGAGTGTTTTTGCTAGCTGGGTATCGCCCACCTCAGCCCAACATAACGGTGATATACACTTATGCCCGTATAGTGCTTCGAAAGGAGCGACCTTAATGCTCGAATGGTAACTGTTGTTATACGAGAATTCGACTAAAGGTAAATGGGTATCCCAAGACTTCCCAAAGTCTATCACACATGCGTGAAGCATGTCTTCGAGCATTTGAATGGTTCGTTCACTTTGACCATCCATTTGTGGATGATAAGCGGTGCTCATGTGGAGATAAGTTCCTAGTGCTTTTTGGAGTGATTGCCAAAAACGTGAAGTGAACCTACTTTCTCTATCCGAGATAATAGACACTGGTACTCCATGGAGTCTCACGATTTCTCGAATGTATAAACGTGTCAATCTCTCCATCTTGTAGGATTCTTTTATTGGCAGGAAATGGGCAGATTTCGTCAGTCGGTCGACTATTACCCATATGGTGTCTAGTCCATCCGACGTTTTAGGTAGTTTGGTCATGAAATCCATAGAAATTCCTTCCCATTTCCACTCAGGGATTACCGGTTGCTGCAATAATCCTGAGGGCTTCTGGTACTCCACCTTTACCTTGGCACACGTAAGGCACTTACTAACATAGGTGGCGATTTCCGCCTTCATGTTAGGCCACCAATAGTGTTGTTTGATATCCGAATACATCTTGTCTGAGCCGGGATGGATGGAGTATTGCGTATTGTGAGCTTCCTTCATGACTACCTCCCTAAATCCTCCGAGTTTAGGGACCCAGATACGGTTCATGAAATAGGATACTCCATTCTCCTTTTCCTCTAGGTTCTTCTCCATTCCGCGCAATGCTTCGCTTGCTCTATTTTCCGTCTTCATGGCCTCTGACTGCGCTACTGCAATTTGAGTGGTTAGGTGAGATTGAATGGTTATTGAGAGAGTTTTCGTTCGACGATTAGAGTACTCCTTCCGGCTCAATGCGTCAGCTACCACGTTGGCCTTGCCTGGGTGGTACTTGATTTCACACTCGTAATCGTTTAATAATTCAACCCATCTTCGTTGCCTCATGTTCAACTCTTTCTGGTTCAAGATGTGTTGGAGACTCTTGTGGTCCGTGAAGATGGTGCACTTCGTACCGTAAAGGTAATGCCTCCAAATTTTCAGGGCAAAGACCACGGCTCCCAATTCTAGGTCATGAGTCGTATAATTCACTTCGTGCGTCTTTAGTTGGCGGGATGCGTAAGCTATCACCCTTCCACGCTGCATGAGAACGCAACCTAAGCCCTGATTTGACGCGTCACAGTAGACCACGAAGTCTTCCGTTCCCTCTGGTAGTGATAGTATCGTGGCACTACAGAGAGCTTGTTTCAGGGTTCGGAATGCGACATCTTGTTTGTCCGTCCATTTGAATGGTACGCCCTTTTGTGTAAGCGAGGTAAGTGGCTTGGCGATCTTAGAGAAGTTTTGAATGAATCTCCTATAGTAGCCTGCTAGACCCAAGAATTGACGAATTTCCGTGGGTGTTGTCGGGATTGCCCATCCTTCAACAGCTTTGACCTTAGAGGGATCCACATGAATTCCATCTTGGCTAACTACATGACCTAGGAAGTTCACACTCCGGAGCCAGAACTCACACTTGGAGAGTTTTGCGTATAGCTTTTCCGATCGCAGAGTTTCTAGGATTTGTCGGAGATGTTGGCCATGCTCTTCTTTGCTTTGGGAATAGACGAGGATGTCGTCGATGAAGAGAATGACAAAGTTGTCGAGGAATGGTCGACATATCCGATTCATCAAATCCATAAATGCGGCAGGGGCATTTGTTAGACCGAAGGGCATTACGACAAATTCATAATGTCCGTAACGAGTTTGGAAAGCGGTTTTTGGAATATCCTCTTCCCGGACTTTGAGTTGGTGGTATCTGGACTGTAGATCTTTCTTAGAAAAATAACTGGCTCCTTGGAGCTGGTCAAATAGATCATCGATTCGTGGGAGTGGGTAGCGATTTTTAACAGATAGTTTATTTAACTCTCTATAATCGATGCACATTCTAAAAGATCCGTCCTTCTTTTTGACAAAGAGGACTGGAGCTCCCCATGGTGAGTAACTAGGGCGGATGAATCCCTTGTCCAAGAGTTCACTGAGTTGGGTGGACAATTCCTGCATTTCAGTAGGAGCTAGCCGATAGGGTGATTTAGCGAGAGGAATTGCTCCTGGAACGAGGTCAATTCGGAACTCCACTTGTCTCTCTAGGGATACTCCTGGAAGATCTTCAGGAAACACGTCTGGGAACTCACATGCTATGGGAATGTCTTGAACGTTAA
The DNA here is from genome assembly GCF_002870075.4 of Lactuca sativa. Taxonomy (NCBI): domain Eukaryota; kingdom Viridiplantae; phylum Streptophyta; class Magnoliopsida; order Asterales; family Asteraceae; genus Lactuca; species Lactuca sativa. Next base: position 129,931,037 of record NC_056623.2, on the reverse strand, counting down.
CGTCTTCCTTGGTTTTATCCACTATGTGAGCCAGGAACGCCAAATTGTTCGTTCATAGATGTTTCCGTGCCTGGATGCACGAGATGAGGCGAAGGTTCATGCTAGGTTTGTCTCCGTAAATTACTAGGGTTTCGTGATTGGGAAGGTGAAAGCGAACGGTCTTCTCGTGACACATAATTTCAGCATGGTGGGGGCTTAACCAGTCCATGCCAATAATCACGTCGAAACTCCTAATGGACACAGGCATTAAGTCTATTCGAAAGACGTGTTGGTTTAGGGTTAGGGTACATCCGATGTAGATTTCCCCGGTGGATTCGGTTTTCCCATTGGCCATTTCCACCGTAAAGGTTTCATCGAGCTTCTGGGGTTGTTTTTTTAATAAATCCTTAAACTTATTGCTTACGAAACTTCGCTCCGCTCCTGTGTCAAATAGGATGCATGCATAAGTGTGGTTTAGGGGAAACGTACCGGTAACAACAGCGGGGTCCTGAATCGCCTCTCCCTGTCCCATGGTCAGCATCTTTCCTGTTCCTCCATTTCCAGGATTGTTGTTGTTAGGGCAATCTCGGCGGAAATGCCCAGTCCTCCCACACCCATAGTAGGTGTGGCTAGGCCCTGCATTGTGGCTGCCGGTGGTGATGTTGTTGTTGTTGCGATTGTTGTTGTTGTTGCTGTTTCCCTGTTGTTGGTTCTAGGGAGGGTAGGTCCTGCAGTACCTCGCCGTGTGTCCCCTTCGATTACAACTGGTGCACTGCAACTCCTTGCATTCTCCATGGTGATGGAAACCGCACTTGTTGCACTTGGGAAGATTACCGGAATAGGGCCTGGGAGCATTTGAAGCAGCTGAGGCTGGAGCATGTGGTATGGCTGGAACCGGTACGGTGGCAGCATTAACTGACACTATCTGCTGCTTCTTAGAGGTCTCGGGGGCCTGACGCCCCTTCCTCTTGTTGTTCTTCCCTTTCTTGCCATCACCTTCCTTCTTGCCCTCAGTCTCCGCTGGCTTCTCACCCTTTTTGTTGTTATGGTCATACAACTTCTTCGCCAATCTTTTTGCACTGTCATATGTTTCGGGGTTTGCAGCTATCACATTTCCTTGGATTGGTGATGTTAGTCCCTAGATGAATCGCTCAATCTTCTTTCCTTCCGAGGTGATCATACCCGGGCATAACAGAGATAGTTCACTAAATCTCGATATGTAGGCATCGATATTCGCATTCTGCACAGTGAGGTTCCACAGCTCTTGCTCCATTTTTTGAATCTCACCTCGTGGGCAGTATTCAGCAATCAACATTTCTTTCATTTCCGACCACGGCATGGAGTTGGCTACAGGGAGTGTCATGGCTTCCACGTGTCTGTTCCACCAAGTGAGCGCTTGATCAACAAAATTGCAGGCTGCGAACTTCACTTTCATCTCCTCAGGACAATCGCATATCTCGAATACCGATTCCACCTTTTCGATCCATCGCTTCAGAGTAATCACCCTTCCAGTGCCGTTAAAAGTTCGTGGTTTGGCGTTTGTGAAGTCCTTGTAGGTACATGTTTTGGTGGGTCCTTGATTCATCCCGTTGTTCGAACTCCCGGCCCCTTGCCCGTTGCCTCCTCCGTTGTTCCCTTGGTGAATTTGTGCCATAGCTGTGGTGACCGCAGCAGACACGGCCGCCTGGAATGCAGTGGAGTCAACTTCGGGTGGGGTTGGTCCAGGGTTTCCGCGAGTAGGTCGGCGAGGCATCTTTCTGTCATGAAACGGAAAGATGTTGAGTGTTTGGGGTTTCTGGGAGGTTGTGACCCTACTAACTAGGTGCAAGGTACGAACTTAAACACTCCTATCATATAACATACAATCATAGATTCTCAACACATAGCAATTTGTAATTTCATAACAAAGCACGTAAACGTTTACTAATATTATCCGCATTTGATACATGAAAAATTTGCTCGTAAGAGCATACATGAGTGACACTAGTTCGACAGCATAACGGCTCTATGAGTAGTGTAGTCACTTAAACATAGAGTCGGGGTACATAGCATAGTTCCTAATGACCTACTAGGATAAGTCTATCCCTAACCGCGATGAGCTGCGTCCTACGTAGTGGCGTGGTCATATGCCGAAATGTTGTGCCAGCAACTGAGCCATCTCCGTCATGTCTCCAATAACCAAAAGAGGGCCTCCATAGCATACAATTGTTGTCGTAGTGCGGCGGTCTCAGCTTCGGGAGAACGGTTCTCCCTTGGGGGGTTCATTGGTGGAGCGGGGTGGTCTGGTTGCGCCTCGTCCACACACAACGTGACATGATCCTTGTCCCGGTCTTGCCCTTCCTCGACGTCATCGTCGGTCTCTCCAAACTCGTAGTCGGTGTCTATGTATTCGTCAGGTCGGACGTCTTGTGCTTCCTCTGGATTCCCTTCTGGTTCATCTTCAAGCATCCCGTGAGCCACTAGGACTTGATGAAACTGGATACCCGGCTGATCTCCCTCCATGACAACTGGGGGAAAGTATAAACTATCGTCACTCCCATGACTATGATATATACTAAACAGACGTTCTCTTTTTGGTGATAAAAGGGTATAGTTTTAGGTTCCCTAGCTATCACGATCTCATCAGAACGTGTGTTAGTTATACTTTGCAGAGAATGTAGTTGATCAGGCTACATCCACTGCTTGGTACCACTAAGAATAGTACTGATTTAACCGAGATACTAGCATTATCTTGTTTGGTTCGGCGTTATGTTCCTTATTCCTAATGCAAGCAAAGGTGTTTTATTGTTGTATTTTACTTGTTTTGTTCAGAGTTGTGTTAGTCCCTCTTTTGGTTTATAGTTGCATATCAATGTATGGTTAGATATGCTAGTTCACTATAAACAGAGCTCTAATACCAACCTGTCACACCCCCGAACCAGACGGCGGAAACGTCCGAGGGCTATTGTGACTCAATTGAATACAATCACAATGAATATATATGACACATAACATTATACATCACCAAGCATTGAAACATTACAACTGGTAGCGTTTACATTCAATACATTGATCCATAATATTACATGCCCAAAAGTAAATTGTTCGATACTAATTAAACCAACAGCAAGACGTTACTGAGTACATTTTTCCTTTTTCGATTTACCTGTTACCTGAGAATACAAGTATTTTGAAAAAACGTCAACATATGAAATGTTGGTGATTTCATAAGTAATGTTTGAAATATAGTGGTTTGTATTGTTTTGAAAATCACCAGAAAATCCGATATTTTCGGAAAGGAGCATAGTATAAAAAGTGTGAAGATCCGTAAGTATGCTTGTTTGTTTCTGTAGATGTAAAAGTACAATTTGTAAAACTCGGTATGTAACTCGTAGGTGTATTAATTGATAACCCTAGGAAAACCCGATGTTTTCCTAATACTTGGCATCAAATGTTTTATATTTTGTTATTTCGTTGCGACGGGTGTATTCGTTGAGTCCCGGTGACGTTGGATTAATTATGGATTGTGAATTGTTATAAACACACATTAATGAAAATGACTAGTTTACAACTATACAAACGATCCCTTAGGCGTCGTTTGCACTATTCACTTAATCCAATCACCCGGACTTCTCATAGCCCCACAACCGAGGAGGAAAAGAGGGTGCGAAGCCCCCGATATTTTCCATAAGTCGTTCAAGGCTATCGTGAATGCGAAGGGCCCTTAGCCCGACTCACATTTGGTGAATTCTCGACTTTACTAGCAGCACCAGAGGACCCTTGGGGTCCAACAGCACAAAGCCTGTAAAAGTCCTTTTACACGGAATTAGGTCATATAAGACCCAACTACATGTAAGCGAGTTTCCTTCGGGCCTAAAGATCATGTCATTGGGCTAGCTAGGCCCAACAAGCACGATTTGAAACTTTCGGGCCCAAAGACGGTATATCGCCGTCTAATGTATTCCCACGTGTGTATTGATTTCCCGAAATTTCCGCGTGTGTATTGAAGTATCGTCGTGTTAGTAATTTCAGATTCATTATTGATTCGAGACCGAATCAATTCGTTTGATAACGATTTTTGGTGTTGAAGGTGTATTATATTTCGCCAATAGTCGAGGTACTAGTATTTCATCATGTCGGATTTATTGTTTAAACCATTAGAACTTTACATTTTTGCAGCCCCTTTCTTTTGGATAAATTTACACTTTTGACCCTTTGTATAAAAGAATTTCTATTTTAGTCCTTAAACTATTTTTCTTGACACTTTAGTATTCAAACTTGTAGAAAAGGTATTTTTCAGCTCAAAGTTATTTGAAAAACAGTTTTAGTCCCTCAAATGAAATTTTTCTTGGCTGAAACCCTTATTTTCGCAATTTTTACACTTTTGGCCCAAAATAGAATTTTTTTGCATCTTTGGTCCCTTTTAAATATGAAAAGCATTTTTAACCCTTGAAATGGACTTGGAGCACTAGTATTGCCCTGTTTTACAGAAAAATACAGTTTCAGCCCCTCTAATTTGAAAATCTCGCAATTTGGGCTTTATTGGGCCGAAAAGTTCATTTTTGGCCCATTATGCTTAAAAATTTCACATTTAATCCTTCAAAGAGAATATTTCCAGAAAAATACATTGTTGAAACTGTTTTGACTCATTTCCTCCATCAGAATTTGTATTTTGTTATTTTGGGCCCTTTAACCTTATATTTTTAACATTTTGAGTCCAAAAATGAGATTTTTAGCCCAAGGAGTTCATATTAACCAACTTGGTTATTTTTCTAGAAATGATTTGTTTGTAATAATATGTTTTATACTTGTTTCATACATCCTAATGCAAATCTCGGTTTTAAGGACTTTTTGACTAGATTCAACACCATAATCACATAAGAACATGTAAATAAACATAGAAATCATACAAAACATACATATACTCATAGATCTACACATTTGCTTGTATCCCCCCCCCCCACAAAACTTATAAAAACCAAAAAATAGGGGGTATGAAGCTCACCTTTGGGTGTGGTTTTGGTTTTGGAGAAGAGGTGGATAGAAATGAGGTGATTTTCGGCCTTAGCAACCTTTCCTTGGAAGATCTCGAGTTTAGGAGCTTCTAAGGTGCAAGATTATGATTTCTTATGAGTTAAGAAGAGATGTTTGATAAATCAAGGAACCTAGATCATAGATTTAAGTAGAAACTTACCTTAGATGATGATTCTTGTGGAAAATCTCTTTGAAATGCCCTTAAGTCTCGAAAATTTGGTGAAGAGGGGTAAGGGTGTTCCTTGAGAGAGTTTGATAAACAAAAAGTGGTTGAAGTTTGTGTGTGTGGGAGCTCTCGGCCGAGAACCAAGAAGAAGAAGAGAGAGAGTTGAGATGACAATCCTAGATGTATGTTGGTCCATGCATGGAGGCATGTGATGTATAAATGAGGTGGCAAGGCCTAAGTCAACTCTTTACTTCCTTGGGCCTCGTATGCTTAAGCCCATTCCATGGTTATGTTAAGTGATGTTTGGCCCCAATTAATTATAAATGTGATTTTTATGACCTATTAAGGCTAAATTAGGTTAATTATGGCCCAATATAGTTCATTTACATAGTTTATTTCATTCTAGGCCCAATATGGCCCAAAATGTTGAAATAAATGACAGTGGGTCCAATTAGAGCCCATTTAAAGGCTCTAAGCCCATGATAGTCAAATTGGAAGCTTATTGGTCCATTGAGTCCAATAAGGAAGTGCTAGTCCAAAATAGACCTAAACAAGAACTTCTAGGGTTTCTAATTGCTTGTTGACTATTTGTAGTGCTTTTATGAAGTGTTTGATTGAAATTTTGTTGCCATGAAGTAAGCATCATACATGCTCTTAAGTTTTTGATTCAACATTTTACTTGAATATTTTGATTACAAGACACCAAATTTCTAGTCGTGACAGGTACGGCCATTCTGGTGTGCCAACCTACCCGTGCGTCCATTCTGGGTTGCGTCCTACCTGTGTGGCCATTTTGGGGTGCCAACCACCCTTCGGTCCTAACAAACGAACCTCAGGGACTATTTCACCCCCTAGTACTACTACTATCACATATCATAACATAACAGATTATCAGACATATCTGGGGTGTCTGAACTACCCTTCGGTCCTAATAACCAAACTCTACTACTATAACATATCAAGCTAGCATATAACATATCAGGTAGTAGCAAACCTAGATGATATCACAAAGACAATCATCTAACACACAACTCCTACTGGTGGGCCGACATTGTGGCCGTAGACCCACCACTACTTTAAGGTAACTCACCTCGAAGTAGCTGCTGATCTGTGGGGGAACTGTCTGTCAGCTGTTGCTGCTCCTGAAATCCTCCGGCTGTAATTCCCACAAAACACTCAATCAAACACTGATAACTATCCTTAGGGTAAAATGACCATTTTACCCTTGACTAAATGAAAATTCAAAGTCAAAGTCGAACTTCCAGTTGACCTGACTCGCCGAGTTGGCTCGCCAACTCGTCGAGTCCCTATCCAATCGATTGTCCTCACTCCCGTCCCTACTCGTCGAGTTAGGCATTGACTCGACGAGTTCTCCTTCTAGACAGATATCCAATGGTCCTTTATCCGCCTCGTCGAGTTGTATGAACAACTCGTCGAGTTCATCTTCATCCGATGAACACTCTGGTCTGTGACTCGCCGAGTTATATGAACAACTCGTCGAGTCTGTTCTTGAGACAAGAAGATTGCCTTGGACTCGCCGAGTTAGGGCATTGACTCGCCGAGTCCCTCCATTATCGAGTCTGGCTTTCGACTCACTTAGTCTACATATAGCTCACTGATCCCACTCGACATAACTCAAAAGGGGAAAATCAGGGACTCACGACTCGACTCGTCAAGTCTGAAGAACGACTCGCCGAGTCGCATGCATGCAATTACTATATACTCGACTCTGCTTGAATCTAATGCATTGCATTCATAGATCTGGGTTCTTAGGGTAGGTTTTACACGTAAAGTTTCCATCTTTACGTGTATTCATGCATCAAAAGGGAATTAAGAGGCTTAACAAGGACTAGAAGAGTAGATCTAGGACTTATACACAAGTTAGGCTCAAAAAGGCAATAGATCTGAGCTCCTAGAGCTCAATCATGCCTAGATCTGAAGTCCCTTGACACTATGAGCTCATTACCCAAATATGAAGACTAGAAAAGGCCTTAAAATGACTATCTTAAGCTCTTAAGGAGATAATAATGAAGGAACGGAAAGGGTTTCGAGTCTAATACCTTGAGAAGCTCTAAAATGGCACAAAGATTCTGGATCTTCTTCCTCTCCTCTTTATCTACTTTTCTTCTTCTCTCCAAAACTTCAAAGAATCACAAAAAACACTAAAAAGGCTTAGAGAGTGGCTAGGGTTTCATGAAGGATGTTCAGGGAGGCCCAAAAAGTTGATTAAATAGGGTGCAAACCCTTGAAATTAGGGTTTCTTCCAGACTGGCGGACTCGCCGAGTCTAGAATATGGACTCGTCGAGTCGGCAACTTAAACGTGCTCAATATCTCGTCTCTACTCGGCGAGTCGGGCCTACAACTCTTCGAGTCCCAACTAAAAGTGCAAAATACTTAGATTAAAATACATACCAGGAAGCAGGAGCTACAATGAATGGTGGTATGGAAACAAAAGTATCCATAGCGGAAGCATCAAGATTACCTTGAGTGGATTTTGGAGCTTCTTGATGCAAATCTCCTTCACCCATACTGACATTTACATCCGTATCATATGTTTGTAGTGATGTCTGAAGTTCGAACCTCCTCAAGAACTAACTTGGTTAACGAAACTTTGGATGGTATGCCAATTGTCTTCTCAGGAGATGAAGTTTCTTTGGTAAGAGTTGCTTCAGGTGTTTTAGGAACTTTTCGTTGTTCTTCCCTTTTGGACAATTCTTTTTATAGTGTCCGGTTTCACTACAACCATAACAAGTCGGGATGGCTCTGATGTTAGTGGTCTGGAAGATGGTCTGTGCAGGCGCTCTACATACATGAGTAGTATGGCCCATTTGGTTGCAATAATTGCATTGCAAATCACGACAAACTCCGTTATGATGAAAGTTACACTTGTCACACTTCGGGAGTGTTCTGTGATATGGTTTGATCGGTGTTGAAGTGGCAGGAGTCGCCACTTGTTGTTGTTGCATGGCATGTCTTTGGGATCACTTGCGCTTCTTTTGGGCTTGACGCTTGCGTTTCTTATTCTCAGCTTTACGGCTTTAAAAGACTGTGACAGTTATCATTTGTTGACTTCTCGGATTCATACAACAATTTGACCTGTCAACATCTTTCTCAGCCTTGACTGCGTCCCCAGGGCTGAGGTATGCAAGGACAGCTGCCACGGCAGCTGTTACCGTGGCTTGGAATGTAGCGGCATCTATATGAAGGATCGGGGTTTCGTTGTTCCACTGACTATTTTTGGATGATGACATGATTCTATTATATGAAAGAAAAGGAGTTCGTGAGTGATTATGGTTGGTACTAGATGTATTCTACTCTTTTACCTAAATGTAACTTGTTCGTTTTGTTAAACTGTTCTCGGTGGTTTGACCTACATCCCTATGATGCAGTACTGGAAAAAAGTTGGAAGTGATCCTTGAGCTAATTTACTACAGCTCCATAATTTGACAAAAGTGGGATTTAGATAGGATCCTAACGATAGTAGAATGAAAGTATTTGAACAAATATTGACACATATATTAGCCAACTGTCGATATCATTGTTATTTAAGATGTAATAAGTTCGGGAAAATTGACCTTAGGGTAGGTCTTACATCATATCTGAAGTAGAAAAGTTTTGACAACATAAATGTCTAACTAGAAGTACTTACAGTACATGGATAATTACTTAGAAAAGTGCAACTTAGAACATAGATAGGAAGACAATTCCTTTCACCAAAGAAAGAAGGGCAGAGTATATCCTACTGGTGACCGTTATCCCTCCAGTGAACTCTTAGTTCAGCCAGCTGGCGCTCTATATCAAGCAGGTGTCTTTCGTACACCCTCTGGCGTACTCGGAGCTCTATGACATTGGCTCGAGTTTTGGCTAGTGCTTGTAGCATGGACCCATGGTCTCTCCTAGACCTCTCACGAGCATCTTCAAGATGGATGGTGTGGATGGTATGCATTCTTGCATTGGCATCAACCTCTGTGATGCGATGGAGAGCTGCCCTGCCCTGGATTTCGTTTCGGGTAAATCTACGGACCATGATTGGCAAGACTCTGTCTGCCGAGCCTCCTTTGCTAAGGTCATAAAATCTTCGATCTCCATTGAATGGCATAGGTTGACTTTGCTCTTGGCTCCATGTTTCCATGCCTTCCACCCAAGGAGGCGTCGGGCGTTGAAAGGCCTGACGAGGGTTAGGATTTGGTACAGGAGCCACCGGGGGTAGGTTCTTAACTTTAGGCTCAGAGTTAGCACCATCCAAAAAGCCTTCAGCATGGTGATCATCCAAAGGCATTGGATGATCATCTTCTAGCTCTTCTTCAAGCCATCCAACATTGCCTTCGTTTGCGAAGTTCGGTTCGCCATGGGGATGGAATCCAGCCATGTTATCGATGCGAGAATAGGGATAATGAAATAATTACTAGACGTACTAAATAGATAATTCTAAAATGATCTTTATTAGTTACTTCAATACTTGTATAGTGCATACCAATTATATGTAAGTCAAAACAGGATAGACCTTCGTATAAGTGATCCTAACTCCGAATCCACAAGGAACAGGGAGTAAAGTAAAAAGTTACAGATTCTAAGTCAATGACATCCTAGTTACATATAACCTTAGCGTATCCACTTAGCAACTATTGACCTACTAATGAAGACCTTTAGTTTAGATAAGCAATTATGGTAACACAAAATACTCCTATAGTAATTTAGGTTTTTAGTTATGTTCCAATGCTTTCATTGTAGTAGTATTGGTAAGTTTTTAGACTTGTTGCCATATCACAACCATTCTTGAGCATATGCTAATCACTTCTTAGACCAGCATAGTTGATTAGGCTATGTCACTACCAAAACATACCATACATCCCTGAGTCTACTTGTGATGTTCAACTATCATAATGCTTTTGTTCTGTCCTAGTGACATTGATTTTAGTATGAATCTAGGTATGTATACTTAGTTAAATATTTTAGTATTTTAAGTATAAACTCTAGACCAAAGTATTTTAATCATGCTGGTTTTACAGTTTGTATATCTTTTATAGGTTGATACACTCGATTCACTATAAACGATGCTCTAATACTAATCTGTCACACCCTCAAAACTGGAACAACGGAAACATTCTGGGGTGGAGGACGTCATGTACAGTATCACAAAAAAGCATAGTAGTAAACAAGCAACAACATCATATATTGCATTAATAATATAATTTTATACAAGTGTATTATGTGAAGTTTATAAGACATCAAAATGTAAATCACAATAAGAGATGAGTCTTGGACGAGCTCCATCTTCTCAAAAACCTGGCATCGGTACCTGACTACTGATGACTTGAGAATACTAGTTATTTTTAAAGAGTTTATCAGCATTAAAGCTGGTGAGTTCATAAGCATTTTAGTCTCATTATTTGTATGAAAATGTATGTAAGTGTTTGAATGTATATGTTTGTAAATGTTTGTAGTAAAGTTGTAAGTGTTTACTTGTCGTAAAATGTTCGTTGTAAATGTTTGAAAAACCATTTGTAAAATGTTCGTATCCTTTTAGAAAATCCCATATTTTCTACTAAGCTGTAGTCTTCTACCAAGACCAAATGTTCGGTTTGTTTGTTTGTAAGAGTATGTATCTTTCCCAAGTCAAACTATCATTATCAAAATATAGCTTGTACATTATCGTTTATTGAGAAAATGTTTCAAGGTAAAATGTATTAGGGAAAATATTATAGAACCATAGTCTTGTATATGTAAACTACCATTATACTACTTACCTCAAATCCAATGAATTATAAGGTAAAGTGAGATTTGTAACCATACTGATTGACGGCTGAAGAAACACGACAATGAAAGACGTCGAAAGAAATGTGACATTTGTCACCCCATCGGCATGGTCGGCCTAGGACTGTAGCTAACAGTCGTGGTGTGAGACACTTTGTCCCGTATAGATCTATACACACAATGCCCGGTCTCCCTCCGGGAGACTTTGGTTACCAACATGACAACGGTGGAATCCGCATCTTGTAGAAGTAAATCTCATATTCTAATTGTTATGTTGGAGTATGTTCCTTCTATTTACTTGTAAATGTATATGTATATGTTCTCTTCTCTGTATTTGTATATGTACATGCTCTTGTTTGTTCCTCATAATAGTAAGTTATGTTTGTTTCTCATTATAGTGTGTTCTGACTCATGTATGAACTGACTCTTTGTATGTTTCATTGTACTAGAATTAATGAGTAGTATCTTCCTAAAATATACCTATTATAGTTTACTAGTAGAATTATTTGTATAACTAACTGTATTGAACTAGGATAAAAGCTATTATGTCTTATACCTATATACATAATATATAACTAACGATCGAACGACACTTAGACAAACAACCGGGTACTCTAAGTCCACAACCAAACAAGGAACTGAAAATAAAAGTGAGTTATCAATCCTAAGTCCTTCAAACCTTACTTATATAACTATATTTGCATTAGACATGGTTTTGACAATATATATATATATATATATATATATATATATATATATATATATATATATATATATATATGTATAAGCTTTGAAAAGAAGTTTTGTAAAACCTTTTGAAGAGTTTAATAACTAATTATGATGACTTGATGTCACTTTATAAAACGATTTAAAAGCAATTTGGCATAAAGAACAAGATTGATAAAGAATGTAACACGTAAAAGAGTTTGATAAATAGTTTGAAGTAGTTTGTTTGATAAATACAGTTAAAAGTATAGTAAAGCCATTTGTTTGCAAGTAATAAATCACATGTGATTGATATTATAACTATAGTGATTCAACACGTATCCCCCCCCATAAAAACATTTAAAAACATTTAAAAGGTTGATTTAGGGGTATGAACTCACCTTTGTTGAGTGATGCGATAGTAGGATCGGTTTATGAGTTTGAGTGTCAATTGCGGACTTGAGAACAAACGAATCCTATTAACTATATAATGGCATATGTAAGTATACAAGTAGTGGTTGTAACAACTAATTATTGAATTAGGACCACCTTAGGGATTAGTAAACACTTATATTGAAGTGTTACAACCATATATGATTGTATATAAGGGTTATATGGCTATACAAGGGAGTGTATGGTCACGATACACCATTTTTGTGTCTGTGCGGCGATGGTGTGTGTGCGGCTATCACACCCCGAAACCCAGGGCAGAAACGTTCTAGGGCGGAGGTGACTTCATGTTGAATATCATAACCAATGTACATAGTAAGCTAAGTAAACACAAAGCATTACATTACATAGATTTCATTACATTTGCTTAAAAGTAAAGTGATACAAGTTTCATAGATACATAAGTTTTAACAAAAGAAAGACGTGACTCCATACGCTCCATCTTCTAGAAAAGAACGCGGGATACCTGTCTAAGGAGAACCTGAGAATATAAGTAGTTTAAAAATCAGCATAAAGCTGGTGAGTTCATAAGCAGTTTGTTTTATAAAAATGAACAAGATTCCTTTAGTTTTCTGAGAAGGTGGTTATCCAAGAAAATCCCATATTTGCTTAATAGTTGGTTATCAATCCCAAAATGTAATGTAAAAGATGTACACTGAAAACATGATTGCCTATGTGAATTGTAAAGTTTAGTTATATGTATTGTTACATGTTTCTAGTTATGTACTAATGTTATCCCAGGAAAATCCTATATTTTCCTATAAAGTTGGTTAGCAATCCGAAATTTAATGTAAATGATGTATACTGAAAATCTAGTTATCCTTGTGAAGTATATGTTAGTTTTAACACGTATATAAAACTATCAACATAGTAAACTAATTTCAAAGATTATTAATTTACTATATTCATTATTACTAACAAGTAAATCCGTGTTATCCAAATTGCGAGTTCCATAACCATACAATAGACTAGATATGTCAATAAGAAGTCCAAATCATTTTATGACATTCGTCACCCTTGAATATTTCGATTCGGCTATAGCTAGCAGCTAGGTGCGGGGTAGTCAGTCCCGTATACATCTATACACTCAAGTCACGCTCCCTATCTAAGAGATTATGGTTACGGGGACGGTCCTCACTCGCGTATCTCTGTGGAGTGTTCACCGAGGACGTGTCTCCAATTTATAGGAATAACAAATCTACAAGTAATAATGCGGAAAAGCCCTGTATAAAGTCTACTTACAAAAACGATCCTCCACTCGCGTAACTATGTGGAGTGTTACCGATGACAAAACAAATGTACTAATCTAAAGCTTTTAACAATAATGATATGGAACAAATCAATTGTGAAATATATAATATAACATTATATAATAAGTTATGAAATTGGTTTGTAACTGATTCTGCAAGTCAAACAGTTGGTTAATATGGTTTCAATTGTTAAAAACAAGTGAAATATGAAACTTTTCAAATGAAATAATAATGTTTAAGCACAAGATATTCTTGTACTTTTGCTTGTATTCCTCCCCCCCCCCCCCTAAAAACATTGAAAAACACTGAAAAAGGGTAGGGGTATGAACTCACCAGACGAGGAAATGTGTCAACTAGGATGCTAAACGTCGAAACGGGGCTTGAATACGTGCAAGGTTCCTATGTAATATTAAATAATACACAAATACATCTAATTAGATTTTAAATCATTAATTAGATAAGATTAAACACACCATGACACGAAAACATTTCAAATCAAGTGTTTGGAGTGACCCGGGTGACATCTAAGGACGTGTATGGCTTAGGAATGGAGTTTACTCTTCAAGAGTAAACTCTTATAAGAGTTTTCGGCCCTAAACACCATATTCACATGAGTTCACGGCCGTGAACTCATGGATGGGAAGTTTATGGTGCTAAATGGCCTTCAAACACTTGGGGATTTAATCTAGGTTTGAGTCTAATGCATTGGAAAAGGATTTAACTCACAAATGGACGATTTATTGGAGTTTACGGTAGTAAACTAGGAGTTTACAGCCATAAAATCCCCCACACACATTCCTTATGTAATTTGGTGATGCTAGGACAATCACATGTGATTTAAACACATTTTACAAGTCTTGGATGGAATTTAGGGCATCAATAGACCAAGTTTTAGGAGTTTACGACCCAGGAACCCATCTTTGGAGGGTTTACGGCCGTGAACTCCTTAGGGAGTTTTTTTTTGTCATGGTTAAGGCCCTTAGATCAATTGTGGTTGGTTCTAGAATTTATTCCAAGGCTATTGGTGTGTTTAAGTGGCATTTAAACACTTGAAAATGAGTTTACTCTCCAAGAAAATGAGTTTATGGCCCAAGCATGTTCTTGGGCAGTAAACTCATGTTTACTCCTCAAAACTTAGGTTCAAGGTGTTCTAAGTCCGATTTGGTAATTCCCTAAGTCATATCTAAGCTCCAAATGAGGTTTGGAAGGGTTTTATGGCTCAAAAACCACTTTTATATGAGTTCATGGCCTAGGACTGTTCAAGGGCCATAAAATCATTATAATGGTCCTAATCCATGATTTAAACTCGAATTTGAAAGCTAAATGTGTTATACTAGGAGCTAGGACAGTTACCTTGGTGTTTTGAAGCTTGAATTGAGTGATTTTGGATCAACAAGTTTGAGTTGAGGAGAGAGGTTAGAGAGAGAGAGTGAAAAGGCTTCAAATGAGGCTTAAACAACTTTAAATATGGTTTGAAATTTAGACACAGTGGAATTCTACCCGATACCGACGTTAATCGAGGCTTTGGGTCGCACCTGATTAAGTTGTCGTAACTTGATATGGTCAAAACTAACATTTTTCTAATTATTAGTTTGAGGTGTTTACTTGTGTTTCTAATGTGTTTGGGTACTTACGAGGTCAAAATAAAAGCCTTAAGTTAATTGACCTATTCAAAAATGAACTTGGAACGATTTGCTACCGGCGAGTTTTATTGACGAAACGGTTACGGCGATGGAACAATTTCGGGTTGTTACATTATCCCTCCGTTAGAGGGAATTTCATCCCAAAATTCAAAGATTAAGGTAAAAATTATGGATAAAGGTGTGGATATATATACTACATCGAATCTTTCATGATCCCAAGTGATTTTAGGTCTCTGCATGTCATTCCAGCGAACCTTCACTAACGGGATGCGGCTCGGTTTCATACGTTTGATTACTTGGTCTATGATCTTAGTTTGTTCGTCCAGAAAGTTTAGGTATATCGTGGTTCGTGGTCACATCAGGATAGATTTCTATGGTTTTATTAGACATGTATTCGTTAAGAATAGAGGCGCAAGGTACACGATGAACATTGTTAAGTTCTGAAGGCACTCGGAGTTTGAAGGCTACGGGATCGATCCTAACGAGGATCTCGAAAGGTCTAATGTACTACGAGTTAAGTTCTCCGTGCTTTCCAAAGTGTATCGTGATTTTCCAGGGCAAGACCATCAACAGGACACGATCTCCAACCTGGAATTCCAAAGGTTTATGTTGTATATCGGCGTAACTCTTCTATCGATCTAGTGAAGCTTTCAATCGATCTAGGGTCCGGATGATCTTCTCGATGGTTTCGCGGATGATTTCAGAACCAGTGAGGGTAATACCGGGGAATCGACTCTTGGCTAACTGTGTGACTCCTATCTCGGTCCAACATAAGGGAATCTGTACTTTTAACTGTAGAGGGTTTCAATTAGTGCAGTCTGGATACTGGTACGATAATTGTTGTTATATGAGGGATCGATAAAAGGTAAAGGGGGGTATTTGAAGTTACTCGGCAGTTTATGACACATAGTCCTAGTATGCTTTCCATGATCTGGATAACCTTCTCACTCTGTCCAATTGTTTGAGGATGATAAGTTGTACTCATGTCCAACTTGGTTCCGTGAGTTTTCTGAAGGGACTTGCTAAAATCTTCAGGTAATCATGTGATCTCAACCAAAGATAAGCGACATAGGTATACTATGTAGTCAGACTACTTCTTGGATGTGGGTTCGCGTGAGTATTTTCATCATGAATGATTCTCTGATTGGAAGGAAGTGAGCGGATTTTTATCGAAGAATCGACAACTATCCCAAATGGTATCGTACTCATTCGGGAAAACTGGGTAATGTGATGGTGAAATCCATGTTGGTTATTTACCATTCCCATTCGGGTATCCAGGCTGCTAGAGCAGTCCCGAGGGTTTCTGACTAGGCTTCTCAGGTCTGAGCGATTAAACGGGGGCAGGTGGTCATTGTCAATGTCTTAGTCTTGCTGTCTAAATACATAGTCTAAACTCGGATTTGGCGTACTGCAAAGGACAACGAAGTCATCTGTCTCTTCTGGCAGGGACAGGATAGGTGTGATGCATAAGTCTTACTTCAATGCTTGGAATGATGTATCTCGCTTTTCACTCCAATGAAAAGGGTACACCTTTCTGTGTCGGAGTGGTTAAGGGTTTGATGATTTCGGAAAAAATTTCTGGATGGGTTTGCAATAATAGTCGGCGAAACCCAAGAATTGACAGGTTTTCTATGGATGTCTTCGGTGCTGACCAATTCTCTATTGTTTCGATCTTAGGAGGATTCACGCGTATGTCTTCATCACCTACTACATGACCGGAGGAAAATGGTTTGACCGAAGGCTATCAATACGAACTCTTAGTGATCATATCGAGTCCTGGATACTGTCTTGGAAACATTATTCTCGTGAACTCGTAACTGATGGTGTCTTGACCTAAGGTCTATCTTTGAGGAGTAGCTGGCTCCCTAAAATTATCGAGGAAGTCATCTATTCGGGATAGAGGATATCGGTTTTGACGGTCAACTCATTAAGCCGACTGGATAACTCTTACATTTCTGCTGGAGCAAAACAATACGAGACTCAAATTGGCGTTCTGGAGGAATTATCGGGATCTCTTCAGGAAGATATCAGGAATATTACAATCTTCGGGGACGCTCTCGAGGTCTTTAACTTTCTGCTTCTCGATGGTTACATGGGCTAGGAATACATGACATTCCATTCGGGGAAACTTTTAAGAAATGATGCCAAAATTTGAGTTAAGCTTGTCACCAAAAATCATGAGGGTCCGGTCAGAGGGGAGATTGAGACGAATAGCTTTTTCATAACAAAGTATATCAGTACGATTAGGACTCAATCGATACATGCCAAAGATAACATCAAAGCTCTTTACTGAAACTGACATCAGGTCAATGAGGAAAGAATGATTACTCAAGGTAAGGATATAACTTAGAGATAAGTCGTTAGTGCTCTCATTCTCACCGGTAACCATCTTGACGGTAAATGTTTTGGTTATTAGACGAGGACTATGTTTAACAAGATATTTGAATGAATGAATAATAAAACTTTCTTGATATCAAATTCGAAAAGGATGCGAGCATTAGGATTGTCGAAAAGAAATGTACCCACGACGTTAGGGGGATTAGCGGCTGCCTCCTCTTGCTTCATAGCTAATGCCATCTCGGCGATGTTGACGTTGTTAGTGGTTACGACTTTTGGGCAGTTTTGCTTGAAATACCTGATTTCTCCACAACCAAAGCAGGCCTGATCGGTACTCGATCCGGAAGCTTGACTGATTAGCTGAGCTGGTGCTCTGCAGCTTCAAGTAAGGTGGCCCTTCTTGCCACAGTTGATGCAGATCATCTCACGGCATGGGCCAGGAATACGATGGTGATAACTACACCTGTTGCACCAAGGGAGATTACCAGCATACATAGTGGTAGGTGCTTGAGCTGTAGACGCAGCAACAGGCGTAGTGGTAGCTTGAACTATAGGAACAGTGGCAAGATTAGTAGCAACTTGGACTGCCACAGTTTCCTACCTCTTGGAGGGTCCTTGTGAACTCTGACCCTTTCGCTTTTTTTTCCATAAAACCTTCTTCGTACTCTTACTACACTCATTCTGGTGCTCTTCATCATCTTCATGGTTTTGGGGGTAGGGTTATATCATGGTCCACCGAACCTATCAGGGTACAATACCTTCATGGTAGCCGCCACTGCGGCCGAAACAGCCAACTAAAACATCACAGGGTCGAATTTAGAAGGAGGCGGTGACGGAGAGTCGTTGTTCCTTGAACTGTGTCCTTTCTTTGAAGACATTTCGATCTAAAATGATTAGGAAAAAGAGGAGCGTAAGTCCTCTGAATTAAATCAATAGATATGAAACAAGAGATATCTCTTCATGACAGACATAGAATTTTATTAAGCGATAAAGTAGGGATGAATTATCAAAGCAGACAAACTATCGCTAAAGGAATAATCGAGGGGCAATGCTTGAATGAGAATTTTCTACAACAAAGTTGGATCTAGAAATACTCCCATAGTATTTCATGATTCGTTGAGACGACGACTCGATGTTTGGGGTATTTGGGTAAGTTTTAGGTATGCCGCATACCACAGTCACTCCCAAGCACATGTTGGTCGTTTCACGAATGAATATAGTTGATCATGCTATATTGATCCTAGACACGACTACATAACAGCCCAGGTTTAATTGCAGCGTACAACACCCATTTACTTATGTTTTGTTCTACTTATAGTTACGATTCTCGACGGTTAGGTATACTTGTACACTTTTTGAAAATACTTATATTTTGAGGTATACTTTTAGTTCAGAGCACTTAGGCCCCTTAATGTTTATAATCTTATACCATGTAATGTTTGGTATACTTAGTTCACTATAAACAAGGGCTCTGATACCAATCTGTCACACCCCGAAACCCATGGCGGAAACGTTCTGGGGCGGAGGTGACTTCATGTTGAATATCATAACCAATGTACATAGTAAGCTAAGTAAACACAAAGCATTACATTACATAGATTTCATTACATTTGTTTAAAAGTAAAGTGATAAAAGTTTCATAGATACATAAGTTTTAACAACAGAAAGACGTGACTCCATACGCTCCGTCTTCTGCAAAAGAACGCGGGATACCTGTCTAACGAGAACCTGAAAATACAAGCAGTTTAAAAATCAGCATAAAGCTGGTGAGTTCATAAGCGGTTGGTTTTATAAAAATGAACAAGATTCCTTTAGTTTTCTGAAAAGGTGGTTATCCAAGATGTTAGGTCCAGTATGGTGTTGCGTCTATTGGGCTCATTAGCTGGTCCAATATATATCTCCGGTATGGGCCTGTCCATCCGTGAGTTTTGTAGGGTTTATTATAAATAGATGCTTGCATGCATCCTAGATAGAGAATGATTAGAAACGATTAGAGAAGTATTGTTCAGAATATTCAACGTTCTTATTTTGTAACCCTAGAATCCTCTACAGTGGAAGTTCTTAGTCGAGCTCTGCTGAGGATCGAGTAATCTAAGCATTCGACACATTCTGATTCATACTTGTGTTTTGCTTTTACTGTTTTTACCTTCATTACTTACCTGCTTCGAAGATCTAATCAATCAAAGAGTTCTTTTATAACTCATCAATTGGTATCAAAGCAGAAGTCTGTGTAATTCATACACATCTTTTCTGTGAAAGAGTTTGCGATTAGGGTTATTCCGCATTAACTAATATTTATTAAGTCGTCATTCCATAATTGAGGTAACTCAGCATTTATTTGTTTTGCCCTAATATTACATATTACAAGTCTGATCTTTCAAACAGGTTAAACGATCAAGCATGGACGAGTCACAATCTAATCCCATCAACATCTCAAACAACATTGGATCAACGACGAAGATTCCTATTCTTTACACCCAGGATTACGAAGTCTGGCCGCATCATTTTGAAGATTATATCATCGGATCTGAAGTCAATGGATACCTTATTTGGGAAGCAATCGTATCTGGACCATTTGCTCACTCAGGAACATCAAAAATCATTAAAACTCAGAAAGAGTATAATGATCTGTTAAAGGACGTAAAGGATGTTGCTCAAGACGAAAAGGAAAAGTTTCAGTGCAACATTAAAGCATCGAGACTGATTCGATTCGCTCTTCAATCAGATACATTCAGGCTAGTGAGTTCATGCAGCACCGCTAAAGAAATCTGGGATAGGCTGCGAGAGCTATATTCCACAGATGAAGATTTGGAGCATTCTATTTAGACCTTGATTTTGTCTGAGTTTGGTGAATATAAACAGAATTCTGATGAAACTGTTACTCAGAAGTTTGATCGCTTTAATCATCTTCTTAGCAAGATGATCAAACACGATATAGAAAGGAAGCCGATTGAACAAAAAGTAACCTTTTTGAATGGCCTTAGATCCGAGTGGAGAGCGGTTGTGTCCACTGTTAAAGCTCATGAGCAATTTAAATCGTATTCATTGGCAAAGCTGGTGGGGATTCTGAAATCCCAAGAAAAGATTGTCTTGCAAGAGAAAAATGTGGTCTAAATTTTGGGGTCCTTGGCCCTCCTGTCTAAAAGAAAAAGTGTGGTAGAAGATGAAGACCTCGACTTAGAAGACTATGATCTTACTTCTGAAGATTATGCAATGATGGTGTCGAATCCAAAGTGGTTCATTAAGAAAAGGTTCCCTACAAATAAAAACCGAAATTGGCAGGGAAGCTATAGTTCTGAAAAGGTTAGGGAGGAACCGAAGACAGAAGAACCAAAGAAAGAGGTGAAAGTTGAAGGAGATTCTGGTGTGAACTGCTACTACTGTGGAGGAAAGAACCACTATGCCAAAGACTGTGTCCTAAAGAAAATAGCAGAGAAGGATGAGGAAAAAGATGAAGAGGCTGTGTTGATGAAAATGCTGGAAGAGATCAAGAGAAAGAAAGCTGCTACTAACCCTTCGATGAATGATTTAATTGTGTAGGGTTCGATAGCGGATGATGAGTTCGGTGGCATGCAGGTCTGGTCAACCGACTCAGAGGATGATGAAGTTAGGAAGCCATCTCATGGAAAGGCATATGTTGCAAGAAATGATGAAAGTAGTAGGAAGTGTTTGATGGTGACAGACGTATCTCAAATGAGGGGATACAATACAGACGGTGGGAATAAGGACACCAAGGAGCGAGAGGACTTATGCTTTACAGCAAAACCTCTCAGTGTGCAGATCAATGAGCTTGATGAAGTGATCAAAAAGGTACAATCTATTTTTATGTCATTCAAAGTCCCACAAAATTCATATGAAAGGAATTAAAAAGCTTAAATTCAAGAATCTCAAATCTAGACAGCAGTTTAACTCAAACACGGGTCACCAATTCTAACCTAACTAACCAAATAAGCAGGGTGTCATCCAAGAGTGAGCAACGGAGGATGTGGATAGAGCTGAAGGAGTCGAAGCTGATTAAATCTAATGACGAAAACATTTATTTACAAAGAGACAATTTAAAACTTTTGAAACAGAGAAATGTTTTTTGTTTGATTGCTAAACGTCTTTATGCCAACATCACTCAACTTCATCTAAACTGTGAAATAGGGTAGAAAATTCATCGCATGATTTTGCCCTTCCTTGAGTTTAAGGAGGATAAAATCGATGCTGAAGCATATAATTGCGAAAGTGTAGTTTCGTCTGATGATGTGAATCCGACTTATATGTATGGTCTGGACAAAATCGAATCTTTTATAAAGTCCAAGGACCATAAGGACATGCTGAAAAACCTTTTGGATGAAAACGATAAACTAAAACTTAGGACCGAAACCATACAAAAATTTGACTCATTGAATGCCAACTTGAGCTTAGAAAATAAAATTGATGTTGAAAACGGGTCTGAGCTTAATGAGGATGATGATATGAGCATAATTTCTATAGAGGATGAAGTTGATTGTTCTGAGTTTGTCAAGAGCAAACCCGAAAACCACAAAAATCTTATTTCTGAAAATTTTGTGGAGTTTGCTCGTTTGTCCCAAAATAAGTCCCCGATTCATGAAGAAAAGGCTGTTGTGTACCAAAAGGTGAGAACAACACCAAATCAGGTGTATAAGGTCAAAGGAGTAACCGAACATCAGACTGCCGAACTCACCGCCATAGTAAATGAAGATAATGCAGATGGCTGTGATGAGTTTTTCTGGTCTGCTCCTATAGATAATGCTGACGAAACCGTTGGTCTGTCAGAGCGAACATCCTGGAAAACCAAAGGCAGATATGTGCCAGAGCCACTAAACAAGCCTGACAACTTCGATGTGCCAAGTACTAGTGGTACAAAAGAAGTTCTTGTAAAAGAAGTCACTCCTGCAAGCGACACATCATCGGTTAAAAGTGAACCGGCTGACAGGAAGCAAAAGCAAAAAGCCAACATCCACCGATAGCCGAAGCAAGTGAAGGATCAAAAGCAACAAAGGAATCTAAGATAAAAAAAAGAATCTCTCAGAGCGAAAACAGTTTTGGCGATCTCAAAACGCCCATTTCTCTTATCATGACAAAAATTCAAAGTCAGAGAAAAGTGTTGTCAGGCCGCAAGAAAGTAATAACAACCGAAAGGACAGGTTCGGTTCTGAAAGGAATAACAACCGAAGGGAAAGTTTCAGTTCAGAGAACACCAGCTACCGAAAACATAGGTTCGGTTCCGAGAGCAAAAGCTACCAAGGTTCAAGGTTCGGTCCCACTAATGACCAAAAACAAAAGGGTCACTTAGAACCTCAAGACAAGAAAACTTCCCAGTCTAAATTCTCTCATTCTAATTCCTCTCAACCCCCTTCTAAATCCAATTATGTTCAAACTCAAAATCCAAAATCTTCAACGGATTTGAAAGGAAAATCGAAGGTTTCCTTAGTCAAGAATGATCAAAAGCATTCCAAGGCCCAAACGCCTAAATCTGAATCCAAACCGACTGTAATAAATCCTAACAAAATTAAAGTGTTCACTATTAAGAAGAAAGATGAAACAACTTTAATAAAAAGAAAATATCTTGTTGACATTTCTCTTACTATTCCTGTTCCTGTGAAAGGCTCACGTGGACCCAAGAAACTTTGGGTTCCTAAATCTGCTTGATTTTTGCAGGTTATTAGTGACGAGCAGTTCGATGAAGAACGGTATATTGACAGTGGCTGCTCACGTCACATGACAGGAAGAAAGGAGGAGCTGAGGGAATTTTGATCTCTTCCAAACGGCACGAATGTCAAATTCGGGAACAACTCATATGGCACGATAAAAGGTTATGGGATGATAACAAATGGAGACTTCACGATTAGAAAGGTTGCGTACATTGAAGGGCTACAACATAACCTCATTAGTGTATCTCAGCTTGTTGGAGGTACCGGTCTTAAAGTTTCATTTGATGATGAGGGTTCGGAAATAATAGAGAAGAAAACAAAAAGGGTGATTCTCAAATCGGAGCGCAATGGTGAAATGTTTCCTTTCAATCTCAAACCTATAAAACAAAATCCAGGTATCTGTCTGTTGTCCAAAGCACATTCTGACGAAAGTTAGCTGTGGCACTGAAGGCTATCGCATCTCAACTTCAAGGATATTAGCAAACTTGTCACCAGAGGTCATGTTTGGGGTCTTCCATTGCTCAAATTTGATCGAGAAAATTTGTGTGCTTCGTGTGAAATGGGGAAGCAGAGTCGTCAAAGTCACCCGTCCATTATAAACACTAAAGTCGTTGAACCACTTGAGTTAATTCACATTGACTTGTGTGGTCCATCATCTATCGAAAGCATTAGCGGTAGCAAGTATATTCTTGTTATTGTTGATGACTTTTCATGTTTTACATGGGTGTTCTTTCTGAACCACAAATCTGAGGCAACTCTCAAGCTAAAGATGTTTATTAAGCAAGTTGAAGTGCAACTGAGGAAAGTTGTTCGCAACATCAGAAGCGACAATGGGCTGGAGTTCAAGAATAAAGAATTTGAAGACTTTTTGGCAGAAAAAGGAACCAGTCACAACTTCTCCGCCCCCTACACCCCTCAACAAAACGGGATTGTCGAAAGACGAAACCGATCTTTGTGTGAGGCGGCCCGAACCATGCTAAGTTTCGCTTCTCTACCTCTATATTTCTGGGCTGATGCTATTGTTGCAGCATGTTTTACGCAGAACAGGTCCTATCTCAATAAGCGTTTCACTCTTAATCCTTATGAGATCATCAACAACAGGAAGCCTAACGTTAAATTCTTCCATGTATTCGGCTCACGATGCTTTATCTTCAATTCTAAAGAACATCGTAACAAGTTTGACGCTAAAGCCAATGAAGGAATTTTTCTGGGATACTCTCTTACTTCAAAAGCATACCGGGTTTTAAACAAGCGTTCGAGGAAGATTGAAGAAACGTATTATGTGACTTTCGATGACAACTACGTCAAGAAGCTGAAGGCCACTGAAGAAACAGTTGGAGAAATTTTCTCTCAAACAGGCCAAGTCACGGCCTCGATTGCAAATTTGTTTGAGAAGTTTGTGGAGATATTCGATGAACCGGAGAAGGCTACTCTCTCAGAAGCCAATGCAGTAGACAACAAAGTTGACGATTTGAAGCAAATCGTCGAAGACGCCGCCAAACGAATGGGTGAAGGAGAATCAGTTCCAAATGAACTTCCTCAGCATGGTGCTTCAGTTGAGGGGGAGAATCCATCTTCTTCAAAACAACCGAGCTCACAAGTTGAGGGGGAGAACTCTTCTCCAACTGCGCCCGAAAGCTCTACTACACCCGAAGGTACTGTAGCTCCCAAAAGCTCAAATGCACCCGAAAGTCCTGTAGCACCGGATTGTCAACATACACCTGAAAGCTCATCAGTCGAGGGGGAGAATGCCGATATGTTTTATGACGATGATAGTCAATCTGAATTAGAAGAAATGGTCAATGCTGAATTGGATCCATCCTATGATCCAAATTACCCTCCTTTTGTCAAATGGACCAGAGATCATCCTGTTTCACAGGTTATGGGAAATGTCTCTGAAAAGGTCTTGACCCGATCTCAACTGACGGCAAAGCAAACATCTCTATTCTCAAAAGTAGAGTTCTGCATGTTTAACTCTTTCGTCTCAAAAGTTGAACCAAAGACAGTAAACACTGCTCTTCATCACTCTGATTAGGTTCAAGCTATGCAAGACGAACTTAATGAGTTCGAAAGAAATAAGGTTTGGCGCCTCATTCCAACTCCTAAAGATGCCTCGGTTGTTGGTCTCAAATGGGTCTTCAGAAATAAAATGGACAAGGAAGGCAATGTGATAAGAAACAAAGCTCGTCTAATGGTGAAAGGATACTGCCAGGAGGAAGGAATCGATTATGAGGAAACTTTTGCTCCTGTAGCTAGGCTGGAATCTTTTCGAATATTCCTTGCCTATGCTGCACACAAGAACTTTGAGGTCTACCAAATGGACGTAAAGTGCGCATTTCTAAATCGAGAACTTGAAGAAACGGTATACGTGGAGCAACCTCCGGGATTCGTCAATGAAAAGTACCCCAATCACTGCTATATTCTGGACAAAGTGGTTTATGGGCTGAAACAAGCACCTAGGGCCTGGTATGAAACACTAACCAAGTTTTTAAAGATGTCCAAATTCAAATAAGGTTCGGTTGACCCAACCTTCTTTCGTAAGAAGGAAGGTAACCACCTTATGATTGTTCAAATCTATGTCGATGATACCATTTTTGGCTCAATGAATCCTAGCTTAACAGCTGAATTTAGAAAGCTGATGGAGACTAAATTTGAAATGAGCTCAATGGGTCCGATTAACTTTTTCCTTGGTTTAAATATTAGACAGGGACCCGAAGGCATCTTCATTAACCAGGAAGCCTACACCAAGACTCTCCTTTCTAAATTCGGCATGATGGGAGACTCAAAGGTTAAAGTTCCAATGGCGTTCGGCACCAAGCTCACTCCATCCTTGGATAAGCCAGCAGTCGATATTACGCTATATCGCCAGATGATTGGTTCTTTAATGTACCTTACTGCTAGCAGGCCTGATATATTGTTTTTTGTTTGTTACTGTGCTAGATTTCAGGCGAATCCTCGTGAACCTCATATGCTTGCAATGAAGAACATACTCCGGTATATAAAACGAACTACCTCTCTCGGCTTATGGTATCCATCAAACTCAGGTTTCTTCGTTCAAGCCTACTCAGATGCAGACCTCGGAGGTTGTGGACTAGACAGGAAAAGCACCACTGGAGGCTGCCAATTCCTTGACGGGAAGTTGGTTAGCTGGCAATCAAAGAAACAAACTTGTGTATCTCTGTCTACAGCTAAAGCAGAATACATCGTAGCTGCCTTCTGTACATCTCAAGTGATTTGGATCCAAAGCCAACTCCGGGACTATGGACTCAATATGAAAAAGATCCCACTATATTGCGACTTCGAAAGTGCAATTAGGATCTGTCATAACCCAGTGCAACACTCCAAGACTAAGCACATAGCACTGAGGTATCACTTCATTAAGGATCACGTGGAAGATGGGAACGTCGAAATTCATTTTGTTAGAACCACTGATCAACTGGCTGACATCTTCACCAAAGCTCTTCCTAAAGCTTCTTTCAACAAAATTCTACAAGGGCTTGGATTGATGGAATCAGAGTCAGTACCAAAAATTACCTCTCACGATCAAAAGTATGAAGCGAAATAGACCGAACGTTCGGGTTCGGGTCTCATGTATGCCGAAATGAACCGAACGCTCGGGTTCGGGTCTTGTTCAGGTGTACCGAAATGAACCGAACGCTCGGGTTCGGTTGTATCATCTGATCTTCGCTTATCACTCAAAGGTAGTTTCTTTGGTAATAAATCTTTTGTATTATTTTTCCAAATTCATTTATCATATTGTCAAAGTTCTTTTCTTTTTCAAACTTATTTTTTTGGAAACCGAAATAGACTGAACGTTCGGGTTCGGTTCCAAAATTTTCTCAACCGAAATAAACCGAACGGTCGGGTTCGGTTCCAACATTTTTTTTGTATTCATTTTTTTTATGTCTTATTTATTTTTTTCAAAAATTCCAAAATTTTTTTTATTTTTTTCTTTTTCTTTTGTAAATTCAAAAACTCCAAAAATATATTTTTTATTTTTTTATTTTATTTTTTTATTTATTTTGGCTCTTATCCTTTTTTTTATGTCTCTTTGTGGGTAAATCATTTCACTAGCTATGTGTCCCTAGAAGCATGCTGTTGTATGTGTCCAAAGCCTCACCTGATTCTGAATAAAAGCTTTACTGACTTGGTACAAACAAACCTTGTCTTCCCAATTAGGCTCTCATATTTATTCTAATCATGAGCTACATAACTCTCTTCTCACATGAGATAAGAGTTTTCTGCTTAGTCCTCATTTTTCACAGCAGAGGTACTTTGGTCTCTTTACACCATCTACATTACTTTTTCTCCATCTCATTCGCTTCACAAACGTAACCCTTGAGACTCTCAGACATTACCACTGAGGTTTATGGTTGCACAATTTATGTGTTCATGATCTTAGCTTAATGTCACTACATGCTAAGTGAAACCCACAATTCAATACCTACTATGCATTGACAGTGAACAATTAACTTGCTCTAACTTTCACTAATGAATTGACGGACTTATCCATGGGGTAAATGTGAAATCTCAACTTTTCTCTTGAGTGATTCCTATGAAATTGTTAAATCCAATAACATTTCTTCCCTTGGGATCCAGTATTTTTTTTCAGATTTTACATACATTAGTTTACCTTGTCACTTAAATTATCTCCAACCTACTTGTTCAACAGACTACACTGGTCTCTCAAGTACTTCGTTCGATTTCTAGCTTATATCAAGAAGAGGAATTATGAATCGAAGTGAAAACCACCCACATAAGCCTAATCAAAAGAAGCCTTTCAACACTTTTTAATAAGTGTCTGATCGTTATTAAACGGGAAACCACACAAACACTTTAAGGTCTCTCTTGACTTTGAAGGAAGAGATTCGTGCCCGGGATCCATTGTTTCGTGTCTTTATTGACATCACATAATCCCTCAAAAGTGTTGCTTTATTTCTTTTTCTTTTACACACTCAGCACGAAAATCTTTTTGATTTTCCAAAATTCTAGTTTCATTAGTTCCAAGGCATTTTACTTGGATTGGTTGTTATAAAAGGTTGTGGTTAATATTGATCCACGTGGGCGATTTTATTTTAAAGATATCGTTAAACTCTAAAGGGATAAGATGACAAAATGATGACTCGGGCGGGAGTCCAATCGATTTGATTTCAAACGGCGCAAAAAGGCCAAGCGTGCGATCTGGAACCGTTTCATCTCCAAACAGCGCCTGATGGGAAGGCATGTAATTAGGGACTGACACACTCTCTCCTGCGTAATCATCGGCAACACCAACTTTCACGCGTCAATCGCCTCCGAAAAACTCTTCATTTTTCAATCAAAGATTTGGGAAAGATTCTTCTCTCTCATTTACCCACAATATAAAAGGTAATGTAAACCACCGTTTACCTCTTTACTGCACCTATATTTCCAGAGAGCAAGAAAATCCTCCAACCTCTACTGTTCATCATCTTTCCCATCTTCATCACAACAATGGCGGATTCTTCATCAGTTGACGCAACTTCTCACATCTTGCCTATTCGTCCCCAGCAGAGTTTGATCACTGATCTTACTCCTCAGGCATACGACGCTTTCATGTTTCCCATCATCGAATGCCTGAAATACTCGCCAATCGCTCCTGCTCTTACCAGGGCTGAAGTTGTTCCCATGGAGTTCCTGTCACAGATTTTTGCCACAGCTCACTACGACAAGGTCGTCGACAGGATTTTCTTCGATGTCTTCGAGCACAAGGCGTCGATTTCCAAGCAGAGGTTTTGTACGCTGTTAGGGTTTGAACCTGATTCGTCGAGGGTTAATCCTGAAACCATTCCGATGGGTCATCTGTTCAACATGTTCTACAACATGGGGTACACTGAGGTGCTCACAACGGTCACGAAATTCAAGAAATCGTGCCTGCCCCCTCAGTGGAATGGGATGTTTACTGTGATTTTCAAGGGCTTGTCTGAAAGAAGTGTTGGATCCGACGGGGCAAGTCGTATGTTCCTATCAATCATGTACGGGATCTACAATGGTATCAACATGGACTACGGGTCGGTCCTATGTCAACAACTCATTCAGAGTCTTTCTTCCACTTCTCGACATTCAGAGATTTCATATGCCCGGTTCTGGACTCTTGTCACTAAATGGGTGATGGACAAGTGCCACATCCCCATTGTCGCTGGTGCTCCAATGTCTTCGATTGGTACTTTCCATACCACGAAGATCATTGTCTCTGACGCATCAAAATTTACCTTCAACGGTTCTATCCCTGAAACAATGTATGGTGATGTTCCTGCCGACAGCCGGAGCATTAAAACGTACAAGGAGTTCCGACGTTCTGGTCCGAGAGACCTTACTCCAGAGATGCTCAAGTCGATTCATGATGCTGACAAGCCTGCCCCCAGAGGAAAGAAGTCTGATAAGGGAAAGCAGGTTGCAAAGGGAGCAAAAGGCCCATCTCCCAAGAAGAGGAAAACCACCAGAGCCGCCCAATTCCCTACTATGAAGAAGCGAAAAACCCAACCAAAGCGAAAGCTGATCATCGCTTCGTCCTCAAGCGAATCTGAGGAAGAGGGTTCTGATTCTGATGGATCTCAACGTGGTAACACTCCACCACTTTCGCCTACACCAGAGATTCATATTTCCACTTCTCCAATTTCTTCTCCACCAGTTACAATTCCTATTTTCATTCCCCCCATAACCTCCACCACTCAAATACCATCTACCTCCATCCCAGTACCACCACCCATATTTACCGAAGCAACCACCACCACCACTGCAGAAGTAAGAACCAACATATCTGATACGGGGGTTAATACTGACGCACCCAAATCCACCTCAGCACCCGAACCCACACTAACAACCGAACACACCACCCAACCCGAACCTACTACTACTACCGAACCTCCAGCTTCACCACCACCATCTTCTCCTGCTCATGCATCAGAGGGTGAAGAACCACTCCTTGGCGGGGAGGACATGACCTTTGATTTGGTCTATTACAGTCCGTTTCAAGTTCAAAGTGATGATGATGACGATGCTCCTGTCACAAAAAGGCATCTCAAGGAGCTACATGATAAAATCGATTCGCTCATCGCCTCATCTTCTACATCTCAGTCCTCAATATCTGAAGCTGCCATTCAGAAAATTGTTGATGCTTTTTCCAAAGCTCATCAAGTTTCCCTAGATTCCGCCACTGCAGCCATTGACGCCTCAACCAAAGCTTGTGAGGCAGCGACCGAAAAAGTCGATAAACTATTCACTGATGCTTCTTCCTTGGTGAAATCTTTACAAGAAACCGCTAAAGCCACCTCGACAAAGCTGGAACCCATTGTCAACCAGCTGGCTCACTCAGTCGCATCATTGCTGAAGTCGTTCACTTCACTTCGTCAAACCATCTCTGACGACAACTCAGCCTTCAGAACAACCATTGAGGAGCGTCTCTCCAAGCTTCAAGAAGACTTAGCTGCTGAGAACTCTCTCCTGGATGCTCTTGCAAGGAAGACTACCGCTCTGAAGGTCAAGAGTACTCAACTCTCCAACTCTCTATAGGAGATTGAGTCTCTTCGATCTGAAAGAGATGTGGTTAAATCGTGTGTTTCGAATGTCCACTCATCTATCTCAAACATCCTTGAAGCACATGACCCGATCCTCAATTATTCTGTGAGGCGTGACCTTGTAGAGAAGCTTGCTCCCGCCCTCTCTCTACTGAGCAAAATTGAGGGGCTCCTTGATTTCGTGTCCATTCCGAAACAAGGGGGAGAAAAAGTGAATATGTCTCAACCGCCTCCTACTTCAACAGCAACACACACAACCGAACCTCCTCCAGTAGGCCAAGCCTCCTGTTCCGGTGTTAAAGACAAGGGCAAGAAGATTGCTGAGGAGAGCGATGAAGATGATAAGGAGACAATTTCCGACCTGCTGAAGCGACAAGGTCGAGATAAAGAGGCTGACATTAGTGCTCGTGTGGCTAGAGAGGCTGAAGAAGCCGAAAGAAGATAGAAAGAAGCCCTCGACCTTCTCGAGAGCAGGAAAACTCTTTTTCCTCCGTGGACTCTTAAGAAGCTGATTAAAGAAGCCATCGAAACACCAAGTATCTTGTGGCTAGAATCTGTGATCTCTTTAGATCGTTCTAACACTGTCGACTCTCAGTTCGATATGCCACTGACCCGAAAGGCGTTTGTTTTTCATGCCTTTGCTAACATTGTCGAGTTCCCCCATCCTCATCCACAGGTTGATCGGGACTGAGTCAAATTTTATCTGAGGGCAGCTCAACCACAATACCAAACTTGGAGCACTCAGAAAATCATCAATGTTCGGGTCCTAAAGCTGTTCAGGGAAGGCAACTTCACCAACGTTCGGTTCAAGGTACTACGGGGATCTGCCAAGACCGAACATGCCATCTCACTTACAGATCTTCCCAACCTTAATCCCCATGACTGGATTATCTTGCACAACATCATTGTTACAAACGAAGCAGAATATGGTCCGATCATCAACCACTTTAAGAGGATGCTTGTATGCTATGTCATGGAAGTTGCTCTGATGGATCAGGAAATAGCAAGCGTATTCAAGAAGAAGCCCACCATATCTCCTGTTGGCTCTGCCAGCGATCTCAACATGATGCAGATGGGGAAGATTGACCCAAAGAGAAACTCCGTCATGTTTACCAAGAATGAAGGACATAAATGTCTTTTCGCCTTGGCAGACAAACATCTCCACACCACTGCCTGTTTGGAACACGTTTTAAGGATCATCCATCGATGCAAGCAGAACACAGTGGATGATATCAAGTACTTTGATGATATGATTCAATGGTACATTCGCTTCAGGCAGACTATCCTTGCACTTATCTCACGTCTGTTTGATACAACAAAGAAGGTTCCTGCTACTGGCCCAAGCAAGAAGAAACGATATTCTCGCTCCAAATTGACGCAAAGGGGGAGATTGTTAGGTCCAGTATAGTGTTGCGTCTATTGGGCTCGTTAGCTGGTCCAATATATATCTCCGGTATGGGCCTGTCCATCCGTGAGTTTTGTAGGGTTTATTTTAAATAGATGCTTGCATGCATCCTAGATAGAGAATGATTAGAAACGATTAGAGAAGTATTGTTCAGAATATTCATCATTCTTATTTTGTAACCCTAGAATCCTCTATAGTGGAAGTTCTTAGTCGAGCTCTGCTGAGGATCGTGTAATCTAATCATTCGACACATTCTGATTCATACTTGTGTTTTGCTTTTACTGTTTTTACGTTCATTACTTACCTGTTTCGAAGATCTAATCGATCAAAGAGTTCTTTTATAAATCATCACAAGAAAATCCGATATTTTCTTAACAGTTGGTTATCAATCCCAAAATGTAATGTAAAAGATGTACACTGAAAACATGATTGCCTATGTGAATTGTAAAGTTTAGTTATATGAATTGTTACACGTTTCTGGTTATGTAATAAGGTTATCCCAGGAAAATCGTATATTTTCCTATAAAGTTGGTTACCAATCCGAAATGTAATGTAAACGATATATACTGAAAATCTGGTTATCCTTGTAAAGTGTATGTTAGTTTTAACACGTATATAAAACTATCAACATAGTAAACTAATTTCAAAGATTATTAATTTACTATATTCATTATTACTAACAAGTAAATCCATGTTATCCAAATTGCGAGTTCCATAACCATACAATAGACTAGATATGGCAATAAGAAGTCCAAATCATGTTATGAATTTCGGCACCCTTGAACCTTTTGGTTCGGCTATAGCTAGCAGCCAGGTGCGGGGTAGTCAGCCCCGTATAGATCTATACACTCAAGTCACGCTCCCTATCTAAGAGATTCTGGTTACGGGGACGGTCCTCCACTCGCTTATCTCTGTGGAGTGTTCACCGACGACGTGTCTCCAATTTATAGGAATAACAAATCTACAAGTAAAAATACGGAA
This sequence comes from Lactuca sativa, assembly GCF_002870075.4. NCBI lineage: Eukaryota > Viridiplantae > Streptophyta > Magnoliopsida > Asterales > Asteraceae > Lactuca > Lactuca sativa. The sequence goes on along the minus strand of NC_056623.2, from coordinate 129,898,158 downwards.
AAGTCCTGTATAAATTTTACTTACAAAAATGATCCTCCACTCGCGTAACTATGTGGAGTGTTACCGAGGACAAAACAAATGTACTAATATAAAGATTTTAACAATAATGATATGGAACAAATCAATTGTGTAATATATAATATAACATTATATAATAAGTTATGAAATTGGTTTGTAACTGATTCTGCAAGTCCAACAGTTGGTTAATATGGTTTCAATTGTTAAAAACAAGTGAAATATGAAAGTTTTCAAATGAAATAATAATGTTTAAGCACAAGACATTCTTGTACTTTTGCTTGTATTCCCCCCTGAAAACATTGAAAAACATTGAAAAAGGGTAGGGGTATGAACTCACCGGATGAGGAAATGTGTCGACTAGGATGGTAAACGTTGAAACGGGGCTTGAATACATGCGATGTTCCTATGTAATATTAAATAATACGCTAATATATCTAATTAGATTTTAAATCATTAATTAGATACGATTAAACACACCATGACACGAAAACACTTCAAATCAAGTGTTTGGAGTGACTCGGGTGACATCTAAGGACGTGTATGGCTTAGGAATGGAGTTTACTATTCAAGAGTAAACTCTTATAAGAGTTTTCGGCCCTAAACACCATATTCACATGAGTTCACGGCCGTGAACTCATGGATGGGAAGTTTATGGTGGTAAATGGCCTTGAAACACTTGGGGATTTAATCTAGGTTTGAGTCTAATGCATTGGAAAGGGATTTAACTCACAAATGGACCATTTATTGCTCTTTATGGCAGTAAACTAGGAGTTTACGGCTGTAAACTCCCCCACACATATTCCTTATGTAATTTGGTGATGCTAGGACAATCACATGTGATTTAAACACATTTTACAAGTCTTGGATGGAATTTAGGGCATCAATAGACCAAGTTTTAGGAGTTTACGGCCCAGGAACCCATCTTTGGAGGGTTTATGGCTGTGAACTCCTTAAGAAGTTGTTTTTGTCATGTTTAAGGCCCTTAGATCAATTGTGGTTGGTTCTACAGTTTATTCCAAGGCTATTGGTGTGTTTAAGTTGCATTTAAACACTTGAAAATGAGTTTACTCTCCAAGATAATGAGTTTATGGCCCAAGCATGTTCTTGGGTAGTAAACTCATGTTTACTCCTCAAAAATTAAGTTCAAGGTGTTCTAAGTCCGATTTGGTAATTCCCTAAGTCATATCTAAGCTCCAAATGAGGTTTGGAAGGGATTTATGGCTCAAAATCCCCTTTTATATGAGTTCATGGCCTAGGACTGCTCTAGGGCCGTAAACTCATTATAATGGTCCTAATCCATGATTTAAACTCGAATTTGAAAGCTAAACGTGTTATACTAGGAGCTAGGATAGTTACCTTGGTGTTTTGAAGCTTGAATTGAGTGATTTTGGATCAACAAGTTTGAGTTGAGGAGAGAGGTTAGATAGAGAGAGTGAAAAGGCTTCAAATGAGGCTTAAACAACTTTAAATATGGTTTGAAATTTAGACACGGTGGAATTCTACCCGATAATAAAATGTTAATCGTGGCTTTGGGTCGCACCCGATTAAGTTGTGGTAACTTGATATGGTCAAAACTAAAATTTTTCTAATGATTAGTTTCAGGTGTTTACTTGTGTTTCTAATGTGTTTGGGTACTTACGAGGTCAAAATAAAAGCCTTAACTTAATTGACCTATTCAAAAATGAACTTGGAACGATTTGCTACCGGCGAGTTTTATTGACGAAACTGTTACGGCGATGGAACAATTTCGGGTTGTTACAGTGGCGATGGTGTGTGTGCGGCCGCACACTCCCTATGAAGTGTGCCAAAACGTATTTTCAAGGCCTTAGGACTCATCTAGGAAGGTTTCTACTTCATGCTATAGCCTTATATGAAGTTCATTGCTATTTTAGGACCAAAATAGGGGTGTGTATGGTTGCACATGGTGTGTGCGGACGTACACATGGTGTGTCCAGCCGTACACTCCTGAAGATCGAGAGAAATGGCGTTTTTCCTGCATATCTTCAAGTGTTCTTGGCATATAAAAAGCTATGATAAGTGTTTACATGATCTAGAGGCTTAGAAGTATGGTTAAACTCCAAAAAGTTTAGTATGTGTTCTTGGTGTTTTTGAAGATCTAACACCAAAAAGGTGTTTTCATGGATGAAAGTAGGGAAGAAGGCTAGTTAAGTTCATGTATCAACTAATCAAAAGTAAAGATTACTTACTTTTATGAAGATCAAAATGAAGATTTGGATGGTACTTGAGAGAGAAACGAGTTCCAGCTTTGAAGTAGTGGGAAAAGTGTTCAAAAACAACTAACGGTGGCATATATAGGAAAGAGAGTGTAGCTGGGATGGGTGTGCGGCCACAGACACCTGTGTGTGGCCGTACACTCAAGTGTGCGGCCGCACACTCCATGTGTTGGAGTGTTTGGCCCGATTTTTCTTGATATGCATCGAGTTATCCCATTTCTGGGCTCCTACCTTAATTGTACTAAGTTTAGAACACTCAGTTAGACCCTAAACAGTGTTAAAAGATAGCAAAACAAGTCCTACTTTGATTACATTGGTCTATTGTACAAGATAGAAATTTCGGGTTGTCACATATGGATATATCTACTTAAGCAAGCATCAGTCAGAAACCTTTGAACAGTTCAAAGAGTTTAAACATGAAGACAAAAATAATTTGGGCAGGAAGATCAAGATGCTCATATCCGATAGGGGTGGTGAGCCTCTTAGTATCGATTTCCACGACTATCTTAAGGAATGTAGAATTGTTTCACAAGTGACACCTCCTAGGACACAACAACTTAATGGTGTTGCTAATAGGCGTAATCAAACCTTGTTTGACATGGTTCATTCCATGATGATTTGGGATTTTCTTCCAATATCGTTCTTGGGGTATGCCATAGAGACTGCCGCCCATATCCTTAATCTAGTCCCGACAGAGAAGGTTGCCAAAACACCTCATGAAGTGAGCGATGTATTTTCATCGGCTACCCATATAAGCCGTTTGGATACTTATTCTACATACTTAGTGAGAACGTGGTCTTCGTAGCACCAAGGGGAATATACCACAAGAGGGAACTCATATACAAGGAGGACAGTGGGACTATAATTAATCTTGTATAAATTTAAGAGTCAAGTGATGAAGGAACCTCTAACACTAGCGCTCAACCCAAGGAAGAAATTCATGTTGAACCAATTGACGAGTCATTACCTCTTAGACGTTCCACTCGAGTTTGAATTGCACCTGAGTTTTATGGATTCCATATTACTACTGATGGTGATACATTTATTAGTGATAGTACACTGATAAATTTGGATGAGCCTACTAACTACAAGGAAGCCATGGGGTGACATGAGTCTGCTAAATGGAAAGAAACAATGGACAATGAGATCCAGTCCATGTATGACAATCAAGTTTAGAACTTAGTTGACAATGTACCAGGTCGTAAGACAGTTAGGTACAAATGGATTTATAAGAAGATGACCAAAATGGATTGAATGGTGAACACATTCATGGCACGACTAGTTGCGAAGGGCTTTACTAAAACCCCAGGGGTTGATTATAATGAGACCTTCACACCAGTGACTAAGATCAAATCTATTAGGGTTATGCTAGCCATAGTTGCATTTCATGATTATGAAATATGGAAGATGGACGTGAAATCCACTTTCCTCAATGCAAAGTTGGCTGAAGATGTTTACATGAGTCAGCCATAGGGTTTTGTAGATGTTATGTACCTTAATAGAGTGTGTAAGCATGAGAAATCAATCTATGGATTAAAGAAAGCTTCTTGCAGATGCAATCTTTGCTTCGATGAGACATTCAAAGAGTTTGGTTTCTCTAGGAGTGAGAATGAGTTTTGGTTTCTAGTATTGTATGTTGATGACATACTGCTCATAGGAAATGACGTTCCATCCTTGCAGGAAGTTAAGTCCTGGATTGGAAAGTGTTTCGCTATGAAGGATCTAGGAGAGGCTGCTTATATTCTAGGGATAAGGATTTTGAGAAATACAAGTAGAAGACTGATTGGACTTAGTCGAAGTACTTACTTGGATAAAGTGTTAAAACATTTTAGCATGGACAATTCCAAGAAAGGAGAATTACCTATCCAGAGTAATACCAAACTAAGTAAGACTCAGAGTCCGAGTACCGGTCCTGAGATAGCAGAAATGAGTCGCATTCGATATGCTTCCACAGTTGGATCGATCATGTATTCTATGGCATGTACTCGCCCTGATGTTGTTTTTTTTTGAGCATGATCAGTCGATATCAAGGGAACCCGGGTATAGGTCATTGTATAGCAGTAAAAAACATTCTTAAGTATCTACAAAGGAAAAAGGATAGGGTCGTTGTACTTGGTGGCGGTGATGAGTTGAGGTTACTTGTTATAGTGACGCCAATTTTCAGACAGATCGAGACAACTTCCGTTCTCAGTCAGGTTGGGTGTTTACAGTCTATGGAGGAGCAGTAACTTGGAAAAGTTACAAACAGGAGACCGTGGCTGATTCAACATGTGAGTCAAAGTATATAGTTACAAGCCAAGTATCAAAGGAGGATGTATGGTTATATAACTTCATTGGAGACCTTGGAGTTGAGCCAACCATAAAGGAGACCATGGAGATTTTCTACTATAATGAAGAAGTGGTTGCCTTAACCAAGGAACCAATGGAACATTGCAGATCCAGACATATTGAAAGAGAATATCATTTCATCAGACATCTAGTAGAAGAAGGACTTCTAATCATCAAGAGGCTATCGTCAGAAGAGAATTCTTCAGATCCCCTCACAAAGGGTCTGAGTAGGATTAAGCATATTTAGCATGCGAGGAGCATTGGTCTGAAGGACGATATTAGTTTTAGTGATTAGATAAATATTTAGAAACTTGTAACAATATAAATGTAATTGACATTTGATGATTAATTAATGGAGATTTATTTATAAGTAATTGTTTGCTATCTTTTGTCAATTGTTTATTTTATGTTTCACTTTTGCATGTTTTACTTCCCGAATAATTGGATTATTCAAATTATCCACAACCGTATTACTTTGGAAGTACGTAGTGAACTAAGACTGTCATGAATTGGCTTGTAGATTGTCTAAGTGTTTAGACATAGCAATGGTTTGCTGTAATGTTCATGACTACTGGTTGATCTACTTATGGGGATGATGTCTAGGTTGTGATTTAGTGAGGTGTTTAAAGTGAGATTTCCAAAATAGAACCTACCTCCAATATGATCCTACCTAGTTGTTCCTTACTTGATAGATGATGAAAGTAGACTTTGAGTTAATGATGAATCTAGGCTAATAATTAGTCACAGTAAATATTCTAAAATTTAGTGATAAAAATAGTAGGTTTTATCAATGGAAAAAACAATTGTTAGAAGCAAAGCGTTGCCTGAATTTCTAGTCGTCACTTTAACAACTGAGTGCATAGTCCCTTTCATGTATATGGTTTTAATAAAAGTACTAACTAAACTATTAAATATATGTTTATGTGTGAAATATTTGATATTGCTTGAAATACGTGTTAAGAGAATATCTGATAATACATGACGATATAGGATACAAAATAAACCTAAATCAATTAAGATGAATATCGAATAGTATACTCTTATGAGTACGGGTGAGATATATACGGAGGGTAGAACTTTAAAATTTGTCATTAATCCCAGAGCATGGATTTGATATAGTCATTTGTTCCTATTCTGAGAGTATGGAGTGGGCATAGTCATTTGTCATTGATCCGAGAGCATGGATTAGACATACCTGATCCAAGAGTATGGATTAGGTAAAATTGTTAATTTTAGATCCAAGAGTATGGATCGAGTCGTTGTATGGATCGACGGGGTCAGGTAAAATTTCTTATATGAGGTGAAATTATATATTGTGAGTTCTAATATATATATATATATATATATATATATATATATATATATATATATATATATATATATGTGTGTGTGCGTGTGTGTATAAAACTATGGGATTGAAATCCCTATGTACTCACCACGTTTCCCAACCTCACCCACTTATTTTATTGTATCACAGGTGGCTATATGAAAGATACATTCTGCTAAGAGTCTACCCAAATAGTCATCTCTCCTGCATTCGTTCATTCCAAAGTCCCTTGCTTCCAGGGTTATAGGACTGGCACTAACTCCATAGCTGTCAATGCTCGTTTGTAAAGCACTAATTCCATAGCTGCTAAAGTTCATTCATTGGGTATTAAATCCATAGCTGCTAGTTTTTAGGTACTATGTCCATAGCTAGAAACATTTATCTATCAGGTACTAAGTCCATAGCTACCAACATTTATCTATCAGGTACTAAGTCCATACCTACCAATATTTATCTTTCTAGTACTAAGTCCATATATACCAGCGTTTATTCAATAGGCACTAAGTCCATAGCTGCCAATGTTCACTCATATCATCTTTTATCTCTCATCTTTCATCTACCCATGCTATACCCAATATATTCATAGATATAAACTACGTATACAGTTTAAATCATTTAAAACTTGTATAAAATCGTGCATCCAGCATAGATAGCAAGTATACAGATAATATGCACACATAGAACGTAGTTTATATAAAATACTTCATATCTATGTGTAAGATGAATGTAACTATGCACTCACTTGTTAAAGTGATGATTCCAAACTCTAACAGCGATTCGCTTCTTAACAATATAATTTCCTTCGACGAAACGTAGTATTATTACCACTAGATTTTAGTCTAATATTTACCGTGACTAATTATTAGTCTTAGCATTATTATTATTATATAAGCGTTTAAAAAAATATTTTCCAACCACTATGTACAGACAGGGGCCAGACATAAAACACCGGAGGGTAGGACCATTTTGGCATATAGCACTTCTGAAATCCAACAACCGTATGCGGCCCTTTAAACCAGATTCCCCGTACCGCAAGTAGTTAAAAAGATATTATAAATCATTTAGGACATAAAGTTTCTAGATCCGTTCGGCAACAGACCATAGATCCGATCATATAATGCATATCATAAATCATTTAGCACATAAAAGCATGTTAGGCATTTTCCCTAAATAAGCTAGTGCTTGTGTCTATTCAGGTGCACTTCCTAAAATATATTTTTCACACCCCAAAACCAAGAACGGCGGAAATGTTCTGGGGCGGAAGACGTCATGTACAATATCACAACAATGAAAAGTAGTAAACAAGCAACAACATCATCCATTGCATTAATAATATAATTATTATACAAGTGTTTTGTAAAATTTTGATAAACACTAAAGCATAAATCAAAATGAAAGATGAGTCTTGAACAAGCTCCATCTTCCTTTGTCCTTGCATCGGTACCTGTCTATGATGACCTGAGGATACAAGTAATTTTGAAAGCGAGTATCAGCTTTGAAGCTGGTGAGATAATAAGTATTTTAGTGTCTTAATTTGTATGTAAGAATTTGTAAGTTTATGAACGGTAAGTATGGAAAATGTATATGAATTGTAAGTATTGAAAATGTATATGAACTGTAAATGTAAAATGTTTGTAAAACAACTGTAAACATTTGAAAAACCCTAGAAATCCCTATGATTCCTACTATTATATAAAGCGTGTCTTCTACCAAGACCTAACTGTTCTCAATGTAGTCTTCTACCAAGACTTAACTGTTCTAAATGTTTGTTTCTTGTAAAAGAGTGTAATTTTCCCCAAGTGTAACTATCATTTCTAAAATATAGTTTTTACATTTAATGTTGAAGTGAAATGATCACTAAAATGTGAAAAGGGGAAATTAATGTAGTACTGTAGTGTTGTATTATAGGAACTACTGCTGTACTAACTACCTTAAACCGGATTTATATTAAGGCATCATGTGATTAATTGTACCATACTATTGACTGGTAACAATGACATAAGAATGGTCGTAATAACGGAATAACGTTTGGCACCCGCAGACCTACATGTCCAGCTGTAGCTAGCAGCAAGGTGTAGGATAGTCAATCCAGTATAGATCTATATGCAAACTCACGCTCTCCCTCCAAGAGAATTTTGGCTACAACTCGGGCCATGACATTTAAGGCATGCTCCGATACAGTGGATCACAATTATTAACGCATTCATGTATATGTAATGTAATGAACTGTTCTATCTGTAATGTACGTGCTCTCTACCTAGCAAGTATAGTAATGTAATCGTTCTAGTATCGTTGTATATGTTCTCTTTCTAGTATAGTTGTATATGTTCTTCTCTAGTATAGTTGTATATGTTCTTCTCTAGTATATATGTATATGTTCTCATAGTAGTAAGTATTGACTCATGAATGAACTGACTCATAGTATGATATTGTGTTCTAGTAATAGTTCTAGCATCTTCCTAAACTACCCATATGGTAGTTTACTAGTAATCTAACTAGTACGTATGGACATGGATGTATACCCTTGCTACCCAAGGGCATGGAATGAACTGGAAGGGCCTTTATGACTATATATGTACATATGTTATATAACTAATATTTAAACGACCTTTGGACGAGTACCCGATATCCCACCAGACCACATCTCAAGCGCGAAAAGGAAATAGGGTGGACAACCTTCCTAAGTCTTTTAAACATTTCTTATATAACTATACATATAGATGCATGCGATTTATAATATAAAAGCATAAATAAGTTTTGTAAAACATTTGAACATGATTATTATCTTCAGAAAAGATCGACTTGATGTCAACCTATAAAATAGTTTGAAGGCATAGGTTTGATAAAACAGTTTAAGTATAAGGAAACATTTGTTTGAAACACAATTGTAAATAAGTTTGAAATGTGATATACAAAGTAAAATGTACAGTGTAATAAGGAGTTTAAAACATATAAAATGTTTATAAAAATCATTTGAAGGAAACTGTTTGGTAAAACGGCTAATGTGTAGTAAATCATTTGAATGCTGCATATTAATCACATGTGATTAATATAATAACTAACATGATTCTACTTGTATCCCCCCATAAAACATTTAAAAATAGTTTAAAACATTAGTTAAGGGGTATGAACTCACCTGCAGTAGGTGACTGGAATTGAACGGACTGTTATCGTAAGGAAGGATCGGACAAGTGCTTGGTGTCAAGTGAAGACTTTAGACACACACAATGATCCTAATTACATATGAAGACATATGTATATAAATAATTACCCTAGGCTTTGGGGGGTTTGGGGATTCTAGAGAGGTTAGAGAGGGAAAGAAAAGCTTATAGTGTGAACAAAATATGAAGAATTCATCTCTTATTTATAAGGGTTTTCTCGTAGAGTAGGCCCTAAGTTTCTTCCGTGTATTCTATGTACGAGCTCTGTTTTCTATGTTCTTTATATCCACGCGTTGGTATTTACGAGTACTACAACTTTCATTTAGACCTCGTCAGCTATTTCTCATTCTATCTCCGATTTGCAAAACTGTATCGAATTTATCGCGCTCGAAGAGTAGGGACTAAGTTTCGTCCATATCTTTCGCATACGAGCTCTAATATCGACGTTCTTTATATCCATGCATTGTTATTTATGAGTAATACAACTTTCATTTAGATCCCGTCAGCTAATTCTCAATCTATCTCAGATTTACAAAAGTGTGTCAAATTCGCCTCGCTCGAAGAGTAGGGACTAAGTTTCGTCCATATCTTTCGCATACGAACTTCATTTTTTACTGTCCTTTTATCGTTGAACTCCTATTAACGATATATTCATTTCTTTTTTAGACATTTTTGGTTAAAAATCGACCGATCTAAAATTCGAATTTCGGGTTGTGCACTGCTATACTAAATCTTAGATAATTCATAACTTCCTCAAAGGAAGTCAGATTTGGACGTTATTTTTATGCACACTATTAGTTTAACATATACTACGACTTTCGTTTAGATTTTTTAGGCTAGAAAGTATTTTATCGTAAATTCACTTTTTATGATTCCCGGTGTCGTGTCGGTTTTGCCGTAAAACTTCGACAAGTCATAACTTCTTCGTTATAACTCGGATTTCGGCGTTCTTTATATGTACGGAACCTTTGAGACATATAATATAACTTGGTTAATATTATTTATTCTAAATAATCTTCTATCAAAAAGTCATTTTTGATGCTCATTATCTCTAAATTGACAAGCCCGAATCTGTGGGCATTACAGGATCCAATTCTTAGTCCTCCGCATGTACTTTATAATATTCTTTACCACAGTGCATTGAGCTTTACTAGGGTTCCCTTGATATCTACTAACCATGCTTAAGGAGAAGGCTACATCAGGGTGAGTACATATCATAGCATACATGATTGAGCCAACAACAGAAGCATATGGTATTCGACTCATTTCTGCTATCTCAACATTTGTACTTGGACTATGAGTCTTACTCAGTTTGGTATTGCTCTGGATAGGTAACTATCCTTTTTTGGACTCCTCCATGCTAAAACATTTCAACACCTTGTCCAAGTAGGTAGTGTCACTATGTCCTATTAGTCTTTTACTCCCGTTTCTCAATATCCTTATCCCAAGAATATAAGCAGCTTCTCCAAGCGAAGCACTTCCCAAGCCAGGACTTAACATCCTGTAAGGTTGGGATGTCATTTCCTATGAGCAGTATGTCGTCCATATACAACACCATAAAGCTAACTATACACCAACTAGCTTTGACATATACACAAGACTCATCCTCGCTTCTCGAAAATCCAAACTCTTTGACCTTTTCATTCAAACAAAGATGCCATCTACGAGATGCTTGTTTCAATCCATAAATTGATTTATAAAGCTTACACATTCTATTAGGGTGCTTTGCATTGACAAAACCCTCTGGTTGATTCATGTAAACATCTTCAGCCAACTTCCTATTAAGCAAAGCGGTTTTGACATCCATTTTCCATATTTCATAATCATGAAATGTAGCTATGGGTAGCATAACCCTTATAGATTTAATCTTGGCCACTGGTGAGAAGGTCTCTGTTGGATAAGATGCCTAAGTCCATAACTATATTCTATAAGTACTTGACCCGGCTTGGCATGGTCTATTCGGGTTGCATGAGATCCCAACATTTGGATAGACAAATTGAGAATAAGGACACTTATGATTTGTTAATATATTCTAATATATTAATATGAAGTCATATTATTTAATTAGTATTGATTAAGAATTAATTTGGAATTAATTTTATGATCAAAAGAGACTAATTAAATACTTGGGGACTTATTGTGTAAAACTTTCATTCTTATGTAGTGGGCTTAAGGTCCATGATTCACTATGTTGGGCTAGGACCCATTAGGTGCTCCATGGAGGTTGTATACCCATGGATCATGTGAATTTGAAAATCCATGCACATTAGGGTTTACATGGTGTAACCATACATGTCACACTACATAAAGAACCTCATATGGAGCTAATTGGCCAATAAGACTATAAGAGTGAGGGCTAGCCGAATTTGTGGTCAAAGTCTTCTTCTCTCAAGTTATTCCAAGTGTTGTGGTGTTGTATGAAACTTTTGAGGCATCACATTTGGGGTGCTAGGCTCACAAGGTCTTAAGGAATCCAAGCAACAACAAAGGTATGTCATTCTACTAATTTTTGTATTACAAGTACCCCATTACATGTTCGTTAGAATGAGAACCTTGGAAATTTTTTATTTGCATGTATTTTAGGGAAAACATAGATCCCAAGTTTCTGGGGTTGCATGTACACCATAGGAGTGTTAGAATGCTTAAAACTCATTAGTGGTATCAAAGCCTAGGCTTGTTTTCTTGATATTTGATGCAAATTGTTGAAGGATATCGAAAAATCTATGATCTGATCAGTGGACTCACCGAGTGCAAGGGGGGACTAGACGAGCCCAAGCATATCTTCATCCTACTCGTCGAGTAGGTTCATGCACTCGACGAGTAGGAGGCCCATAGTGCAGTATTTCGAGTTTTTAAGCTGGAATTGGACTAGAATCATTACGCTAAACTGTTTTGGCCATATAAAACCTGTTTTTGACATGGTAATGATTATGCTAATCCAATTTCAAAGGTTATTATCAAAATTTTAAGTTTTATATGTGTTTATATGATTCTTATAATTGTTTATATGAATGTTCATACACTTATGAGTTTGGGTAGATCATAGGAATTATTTGCAAATTGTTTGTTACATAATATGAAGAGTCTTCATTTTAATAAACTCTTAAACTCATAAGTTATTGAATATGAAAGGTTTTGAATAGTTTCAAAACTTGCCCTCTAATTTTGGAATTTATAAAGTCACTTTAGAAAACTTTAATTCCAAACCCTAGAGTTTTAAAAGTTAAAATTTAACACTTATACTTTATAGTATTATAAGTTAATATATATATATATATATATATATATATATATATATATATATATATATATATATATATATATATATATGTATAAGAGAAAGTCAGTTTACCCTTAGTAGGCCTCATTCACAAAACCGGCCTATAAAGGGGCGGGGGGTATAAGGTTGTTGCCTATAAAATGGCAGGGTCGGGGGGTATAAGGTTGTTGCCTATAAAATGGCAGCTTAATGGGTGTCCACTCTCACCCACTGCTTCCTTGAATGGTCGAGGGTCGTTAGACGAACGGGTAGGGCAAGGACTATAATCCTTATTAAAATTATAATGAAAAATATAAAGTAACTACACCTTTATAAATTCCCAATCTTAGTTACATTAGGAAAATGTAAAATTGGTGCTAACCCATGAAATTACACTTTGTACCTTACCAAGTCGTTGGTGGAGCGTGTGTGGGTAACCGGCACACCAACATGGACTAGTAAGAGTGGCAAAGTGTGACTTGATGATTATCATAGATCGGTGGAGCGAGTGTCGGTAACTGGTACATCGATTAGGTGATAAAGATTAAGGGTACGATGTTAATTTGCATTGTTATTCTCACCTTGTTTATGATCCTCGGCATCCCAGTCACTAACATAAAAGGGCATAATCAAGATTTAAACTTGCCATTGAAAAGTTCAATGAATCTCAAAAGATCTAGGAGTTTCAATCCAATTAAAACCTAATAATTTATTTCATTTTTCATGGTGGAAATCGGTGAATCATCATTTGCATACCTTCAAATATTTTATAGCATGGATTATGGCATCCCTCTTCCATGTTATAAAGTATTGTGTTAGCTCCTAGCCTTAATATTACAATTGTGTGTCTTATTAAGGATTCCATATCTAATCTAAACTTTTCTTTCTTCTTTCCAGATGTCTACCAACAATGTTGCTTCTAGCACTAATCCTACCAGCTCCTTCTCTCTCATGAAACTTTGTGAGAGAGTCATCTTTGATGGTTCCAACTTTATGGATTGGATCAGGAACATCAGGATGGTCACGCGTTACAAGGACAAAGAATATATCCTCGAATAGGAGCTGAAAGAAATTGATGAGTCTACTGCTACTCCAGAAGAGATCGCTGACTTTAGAGCACATAAGAGAGATGCTACCAAGGTGGCATGTATCATGTTGGCCACAATGACAGCTAAACTCCAGAAGTCCTATGAGGACTTTTACCCTTTTGATATGCACATGGATCTGATGGACCGATACCATCAGAGTGCTTGTCAAGAGAGGTATTGTATCAACTCTTCCATGATAACAACTCGAATGAAGGATGGTAAATCCATCGTGGGCCAGTTACAGAAAATGCAAAGGTATGTGGACCGTTTGTAGAAGTTGAATGTGAACTTCCCCAAGGAGTGAGGTACTGACATCATACTACACTCCATAACTACTTGTTATGATAAATTTCGAATGACATATCACATGAAAAAGGAGGAAGTCACACTCAGCAAGCTTCAAGGCTTTTGAAGACCGCTGAAAGTGGTCTCAATGGCAAATCGGTTATTACTACTCCTACTCCTAACACCGCCCCTGTTCTGGCAATCGGGCAAAGTAGAGGGAAGAAGAGGAAGACCCCTTCAAAGGGTACCAAGGGAAAGTCTCTCGATGGCTCCACTTCAAGTGGAACCAAATGTGGTTATGTCACTCCTTCTTCCAACCTAAAGGAAGCTTAATGCTTCTATTGTCAGGAAAAGGAGAACTGGAAACGAAACTGCCCCAAGTACCTGCAAGATGTTAAGGATGGGAAGGTAAAACCTACCCATGCAGGTATTTACACTATATCGTCTAATAACTCACCACATACTACTTCTTGGGTTCTTGATACAGTTTCTGTTATTCATATATGTCCTGAATTGCATGGCCTAAGAAGAAGTGAGGATGTGGAGAATGGAAAGATAACCTTAATCATGGGGAATAGGAAAGCTTCACCTGTCACCAAGATTGGAGTTTATTCTTTGTCGCTAAGTAGTGGGTTAGTGTTAGATTTGAATAACTGTTGTTACTCGTCCGAAACGATGATAAATATTATTTCTTTTCATGGCTTATATAAACAAGGATTTACCTTTTCGTTTGATAATGAAATTGGTGCTATTAATGTTTTTTACAAGAGATGTATTTTACTTAAAAGCATTACCTTGTAATGTTTTGTATGAAGTTGTGAATGTTGTAGATAACTTAGGAAACAATGCATTACATATCGATTCTTCCACTAGTTTAGATAAAGCATCCTTGTGGCATTGTCGTCTTGGACATGTTAACAAGAAGCGCATAGGCCAACTCCAGAAGGCTAGACTCTTGGATCCATTTGAATTAAGGTCGGATGATAGTTGCGAGTCTTGTCTACTTGGAAAAATGACAAAGTCACCCTTCACTAGTTCTTGTGCTATGGGTGATGGTTTTTTGGACCTCATACACACAGATGTGTGTGGACCCTTTAGAACTGCCACAAGGAATGCTAATCACTTCTATGTGACTTTTACTGATGATTACAGTAGATATGGTTATGTCTACTTAATCAAGAATAAGTCGGAAACCTTTGAAAAGTTCAAAGTGTTTAAACAGGAAGTTGAGAATCAGTTGGGCAGGCACATTAAGATGCTCTGATCCGATCAAGGACGAGAGTATCTTAATATAGAGTTCCTTGATTATCTTAAGGAATGTGGAATTGTTTTACAATTGACACCTCCGATAACACCATAGCTTAAAGGTGTGGCTTAGAGGAGCAATCGAACCTTGTTAGACATGGTTCGTTCCATGATGAGTCGAGCTTCGTTACCAATCTCATTCTGGGGGAATGCTTTAGGGACTCACGCCCATATCCTTAATCTAGTCCCTACCAAGAAGGTTGCCAAACCACCTCACAAGATGCGGACCGGGAAAGTTCCCAATTTAGACCACATCAAGATTTAGGGCTGTGAGGCTTTCATGAGACGTGAGACACAAGACAAGCTCGAACCTCGTAGTGAGCGGTGTATATTCATTGGCTACCCACATAATTCTTTTGGTTACCTCTTCTATTGACCCAGTAAGAATGTGGTCTTTGTGCCAAGGAGAGGGGTCTTTCGAGAGAGAGAATTTATAAGCCAAGGAAATAGTGGGAGAAAAATTGACCTTGATGAAATTCAAGATTCAAGTAGTGAAGGAACCTCAAACCCTAGTATTCAACCTGATGAGTCTGTACCTTTGAGGCATTCCATAAGAGTTAGGAATCCACCTAAGCATTACTATGGTTTTCATATTACTACGGAAGGTGATGCATTTATCAGTGATAGTACACTGGTAAATTTCGATGAGCCTAACAACTTTAAGGAAGCCATGGTAAGCCCTAAGTCTGCTAAATGGAAAGAGGCCATAGACATCGAGATTCAGTCCATGTATGACAATCAAGTTTGTAACTTGGTTGACAATGTATCGGGTCGTAAGAGGGTTGGGTGCAAATGGATCTTCAAGAAGAAGACCGACATGGATGGGAATGTACACACTTATAAAGCATGAGTGGTTGCTAAGGTCAATACTCAAACTCCAGGGGTTGACTATGATGAGACCTTCTCACCAGTAGCGAATATTAACTTTTATAGGGTTTTGCTAGCCATAGCTGCATTTCATGATTATGAAATATGGCAAATGGATGTCAAAACTACTTTCCTTAATGGAAAGTTGGCTGAGGATGTTTCAATGAGTCAGCCAGAGGGTTTTGTTGATGGAAAGCAACCTAATAGAGTGTGTAAGCTTGAGAAATCCATCTATGGATTGAAACAAGCATCTCGCAGATGGAATCTTTGTTTCGATGAGAAAGTCAAAGAGTTTGGTTTTTCGAGGAGCGAAGACGAGTCATATGTATGTGTTAAGGCTAGTGGGAGTATAGTTAGCTTTTTGGTATTGTTTGTGGATGACATACTACTCATAGGAAATGACATCCCAACCTTGCAGGAAGTTAAATCCTAGCTTGGGAAGTGTTTCGCTATGAAAGACCTTGGAGAAGTTGCCTATATCGTAGGGATAAGGATAGTGAGAGATGAGAGTAAAAGACTAATTAGACTTAGTCAAAGTAGCTACTTGGATAAGGTGCTGAAAAGGTTCAACATGCAGGATTCCATGAAAGGTGACTTGCCAATCTAGATTAATCCCAAGCTGTAGGTTTGAGTACACAGGAAAGGTGCTCAAAGCCCGAGTACAGACGCTGAGATAGCTTAAATGAGTCGTATGCTTTCGTTGTAGGTTCGATCATGTATGCTATGACTTGTACTAACCCTGATTTGGCCTTTGCTTTGATAATGGTCAACTGATATCAAGGGAATCGGGGCAAGGCTCACTGGATTGTGGTGAAGAACATTCCCATGTACCTACGAAGGACTAAGGACTGGGTCCTTACCCTCGGTGGGGGCGATGACTTGAGAGTAGTGGGGTATAGTGATGCTGGTTTCCAGACTGATAGGGATAATTTCCGCTCTCAGTCGGGCTGGGTCCTATCCAAAATGGAGGAGCAATTACTTGGAAAAGTTCCAAGCAAGAAAAATTAGCTTATTCAACTTGTGAATCATAGTACATAGCAGGAAGTGAGGCAGCAAAGGAGGCAATATGGTTGAATAACTTCATTGCAGACCTTGGAGTTGTACCAAATATTAAGGAGCCTATGGACATTTTCAATGATAATGAGGGTGCAGTGGCCTTAGATAAGGAACCAAGGGATCACGGCAGATCCAGACATATCGACATAAAATACCACTTCATTAGACATCGGATAGAAGGACTCCTCGTGGTGAAGAGGGTATCATCGGATGAGAACCCAACAGATCCCCTCACGAAGGGACTATGTAGGGTTAAGCATTTGCAGCATGTGAGGCACATCGGGCTGAAGGATGATACTAGTTTTACAAATTAGATAGCTATTTCTGAAACTTTTAAAATGTAATTAAAATTTGATGATTAAATAAAAGTTGTTGTTTACGTATGAGTTAAGTGTTGCTATGTTATGTCAATTGTTTACTATTGTTTCAATGTTGCATCTTTTGACTTCCATAACAATTATCTTATTCAAACTCTCCACAATCAGTCATATGTTGGAAGTAGGTATGAATCAAGACTATCATGAATTGGGATTGTAGATGTCTAAGATGTTATACATAGCAAAAGTTGCTACAACATTCATGAGTACTCATAAGTGTTGGGTTTTGAGCAATCTAACACTTCCTAAGTGTGCATGCAACCCTAATAAACCTTGTATCTATGTTTTCTTCTAAAATACATGCAAATAATAATTTCCAAGGTTTCTTCCTAACTAGCATAGCATAAGGATTATGAATCATAAAAGTACTAGTAGAAATACATACCTTTTGATGATGGTTGATTGTTTGGAGTTTGAGAGCCAGGCACCAATAGTGTGAATGCCTCAAATGGAATCATAAATCACCACAAACACTTGGAAAACTCTGAGAGAGTGTATACACACATAGAAAATCGGCCACACACACAAAACCACACTAGTGGCTATTTCATGCAACATAAGCATGCTTATATAGTGTGCATGGTTAGGGTGAAACCCTAATAACCCATGACCTTTCCTTTTCCAAGGATCCATGGGTTGAAAGCTCCATGGATCATCCATGGACTTCCATCCAAGCCTAGCCCATTAACAAATGAGTGTTAGCCTACACCATATAAAACAATAGCCCACAATTTAATTAGTCTTCCTTTTAATCTCTAAATTAGTTCATAATTAATTTAAGACTAAGACTAATTAAATAACTTCAAATTAATATATTATAACTTCCAATATATTAATAAACATATGTGTGTAACTCTCATAAAATTATCCATAAATATTTCGGGTGAAGTGCAACCCAAATGGACCATGCCGGGTCGGGTCAAGTATGTACCAAATAAGTTATGGACTTAGACACCTTATCCAACAGACTCCCACTTGGATAAGTCTAATAACTATATTTGTGTATGTTGCTTCAGGAACCAACCAGCAATCGTAACTCTCGAAAACTCTGTTGAACTATGAAGCGCCATTTTAGATAAGTGATCATATAATCCTCTGTTCTCTTTATATCAGCCGGACAAATACATGGAACAACGTCGTACTTATTGTCCAACAGTTTGTTTCCCGATTTCGGATTTGTTTGACAAAGAACTTAATTGAACACGTCAATTTAGTTCTGACCGGCCGGTACATAGGTCACAACAAAATCATCGAGGGGCCCAGATATCGCTTCTATTTCTAGAAGGAACAGATAAACTTCGACTCATATGCTTGTTCTACTACTTGTTGAATTGTACACAAAGGCACGTTTTATAACATCAAGTTACTGATGCGTTTACGTGCAATCAATGCACAACCAACTCATAGGTAACAACTCATATCTCTAGGTTTGAAGATTTATATGATATTACCGTCTCACGATCACTCGAGATAAATTCCATGAAGTGATACAAGTGAGCGTGGGTTTATTCCAATACTCATACCTTATGAGCACTCATGAATGTTGTAGCAACCATTGCTATGACTAAACCCATTTAACCATCTACAAACTCGATTCATGACAGTCTTGATTCATACCTACTTCCAACATATGAACGACTGTGGAGTGTTTAAATAACTTAGTCATTCGGAAAGAATAACCTAGCTATTTAGGAAGTCAAAACATGCAAAGTGAAACACAATAATAATCGAATCCAATATGGTCTCAGAACCCTTTTGAATATAAATAGAACCACCTTTTATTTATCACCATATTGATTACATATTATTCATTGTATAATGTTTCAATCAATCAACTTAAGACTTGAATAAAAACAACAGTTGTCCCATGCTCCTGGCATGTACACTTTGTTTTTCTAAAACACTAGTTATGCCATACTCCAAGTATGCACACTATGTTTGTCTATGATCCTTACATTGTGATGTAGATCAATTGAACATGATTCCAAGGATACTCATTTCACAATCCCAAATCCTTATTGTAAATGTGAGAATCCCCGATTCCTATCATTTACCAAAAATCTGTTAGATTTTAAACTTTTATGCAACGTTCCTCTTGTAATGATTATGCACAAAGTCACCAAAACCTTGTCACCAGTCATTACAGAGTATTCCAAAGAAGGTCAACCTCTATGGAACGGAAGTCTCATATTCAAAGTACATTGCTTTGAACATCCTTCTTGCATTAAGGTTTTCTAATCTTACATAGATTGAATAACTTCCACCTATGGAGACATTTCCATAGTCCCATTTTGACTATCACTTCCGAATAAGAGTTACTTCTTTTCAGAACATGTCAATACGGTCCTTTCCGACAACTTACATCATACTTCCAACTTTCCCTGAGCAACCAATCTTTGGCGAACCTCAGATTTGTCCTCGACAATTGCTTAATAACTTTAGTCATATCCAGTTCTAGACTTTTCCCTTCTCAATGCCTTAAGCATTTGGAAAATTTAGAAAAGATGAATATTATAGCACATGCAATCGATCCTATATCCGAAGCATATGGGACACGATTCATGATGTTTGACATAAAGACATGATACTAGACAAGTCTTTTGCTACAATATTTTTTATTTGCCATGTTTTCAAAATTTAACTATGAAGAGGGATGCCGTAGTCATAATTGAATTTTGAGAACGCAATATATATAGAATTTCCTTAAGTCGAACCATTCAGACATAAAATTCATACATATATCCTTGACTAAAAATGATTAAAATCTCAATCTAAGCTTTAGAATTGAAACGAAGTATAATTTCCTCTCCCTTAATTATAGCAAAACAATTTTTCAACCCATGCAACTTCACGAATTGAAACTTTGTTTTCTATAATTAACATTGCTAACTTGCAACACTAAACGTAATAATCATGCTCCCACTAACATGATGATTATCAGCATAACACTTATGCTCCCACTAGCTCTGACATATTTCCAAAAATTTGCTGGACTTCTGAAATTTAGATTCATACACCCTTTCATAGATAGCTCACATGTGTGTCTAAACAATTTCCAAAACTATGAAAAGGGATGTCGTAATCATAGTCTCAATTGCTTAGGCATTTGCCATTTCTCATAAGTCCATGTTAGTGTGCCGGTTAACCACATGCGCTCCACTAACGACTTTTGAAAATGCAAATAACACAATTGATATATACGTAAAATCTACTTAGTGAAAGCGTTTCCTCACCATCATTTTCATGAATCGGAGAGAAACCTTATGACACTTAGATTTTATAGTGTATGAGTTCCTATCCATATGAATTTGTGAAAACCATAATCTCAAGATAAGGTTAGTGACAAATTCAGCCTTACATGGATTAAACTTGTTCAATCTTAGTTTCTTGTCACCTTGGTAGCACAAGGCCCACCAATGCTTCCAAGTTGAACTCTGATAACTTACATGTAAATTCAACTTATTTGAATTAGGTACATAAATAAGAATTATGTCAACACGATAGGTTGCAAACATTAAGTCGTGTGCTAGTGATAAATTATAGGTTTTACTCCTGTTTAAATCTTGAAACTCTTTCAGGATATTTAAGGCTCCCACTGTCCCCTTGACATATAAGTTTCCCCAGTCAAGAACCATTCCTTGACAAAACAAATATTCAAGGGATAGTACGGATTCTTATCAAGACTAACACTTTACACAATTGGTCTTAGTTGGTCTTTGTCTCATCCAAGACATCACAACTTACCAATCTCAAATGTACAAAGGTAGAAACATTTTACACTACATTTGATAAGTGTTTTAAACCTTACTTTATGTCACTCAATTTTTCAATCTTGGAGTATGACTCTAAGAATTGTTTTGGAACGAAGTATGACTCATCTTCTTGATTTTAACCAATGCAACAATTCATGACCTCTCTTCTTAGCCATAACAATGCACTAAGACGTCCTTAGAGTATGAATTTGCGATATGGTTTCATAATCATTAAGATGATCATGCAATATGATACTAAAGTACTCTCCCATCCTTTCAGATTTGAGAAACTTTTATCTTTCTGCCTAATTTGATTCTTCTCATTTGTTCTATCATACATTGTAACCTTTCCAATGTTACAAAATTATACTTAACCTCATAAGTATAATCATATTTACTAATCTTTAGTAAATCATGACAAATCAATCTTTGTGGTGGACCTTGACCAGCGCACACCCAGTGTACCTAATTCCTTAGTCCTTCAACTGACTCACATATACACGTGATCAAAGAATTACTCCTAATTTTCAAAGATGAAAATTCTCATTCATCATACAATACAACTTGTATGATTCCAAGTTTCTGTCCAATTGAAACTTGGGTGATGAAAAACTTTCTTCATTCGGTAAATTCAGACACTACCACAAATGAAAGAATCAAATCCACTTTCCAATATTGCTATTACTGGAAACATATAAGCAACAATTTTCCACAGATGCCATTGTAAGGATATTTTTAAAATAAATAAAATTAAAACCCTTTTTTTCTTTTATTTTAAAACTTTGCAGAAAAACTTATCCTTACAATCCACATGAAAACCTTGTTGTTATCTATTTATAAGCAATATATTATAACTCTTAAGCAACAGCTCAAAATTCTGATTGCCGAACCATGCGATCGAAACCCACCTTCGCAATCAGAATCAACATATACTTACTTTAAGCTTCCTATCTTTTCTTTGATTCTGAAAAAATATCAACATGTGACCCATTCACATTATGTAATAAGAATCTCCAAATAGGAACTTAATAGAGTTAGACAGTGGACCTTACCCGAAGTAGAGTCAAACCTCTTGACTTGATCAACCTTATGACCTTTCAGGTGAATAGGGCAGTTTCGCAACCAATGCCCCTTCCTTTGGCAACAAAACACATGGACCCTTTGGTAATGACACATGAGACTATCTCAGAATTTGCCTTTCTCTTTACTATTTGGTCAACCAAGTTGACTATAGCCGATCCCTTTCCATTGGGAAGAGAAATCCTTTTCTAGATATCCAATGCTACCATTGTTAATGTCCATTTAAGACTTGGGAAGTTTTTCTTTTAATCAAATTTGCTTTACTGGTGTTCCAAATCATTGTTGATTCCACAACACCAAGCAAATAGATAAGCTCATTAAGGGTCATGTCATAGTCTGTCTCATAGTAGTCCCAAAGAGACTCACTATGTTACTAAGAAAGTGATTGAACATCCAACTTTCACGAGACTTTGTGTCACACCCCCGAACCAGACGGCGGAAACGTCCGAGGGCTGTCGTGACTTAATTGAATACCATAACATTGAATATATATGAAACATAAGAACATTCGTCACCATGCATTAATAAAGTACAACCGATAAAGTTTACATGAAGTACATTGTTTAAACATTTCATTCCCAAAAATAAATTGTTCGGTTCATAGATAAACAACTACAATCCAGCACTGAGTACATATTTCCTTTGGTTCACTTGTTACCTGAGAATACAAGTATTTTGAAAAACGTCAACATATGAAATGTTGGTGAGTTCATAAGCAGTATTTGAAAAGCAACGTTTTGTATCATTTTGAAAACCACCAGAAAATCCGATATTTTCTGAAAAGAGTTTCTGAAAAAGTTTGTGAAGATCCATAGGTATGCTTGTTTGTTTCTATAGTTGTAAGAAAATTGTTCATCAAAATTGTTTACGTTTTGAAAATCGTGTGTATTGAAAAACCCTAGGAAAACCCGATGTTTTCCTAATTCTTTGAATTCCATGAAGTAAACATAAAACCATTGCAGCGCGTGAAGTCAATAATTCCAGGCGACGTCGGATTATTTTTGCGCATGATTAATTGCTATAAACACGCGTTACACAAACGACCTGTTTATAACTATACTAACGATCCCGTAGGCATCGTCCGTACTAATCACGTTATCCGACCGCCGTGACTTCTTGTAGTCCCACATCCGAAGAGAAAAAGGGCACGAAGACCACGATGACTCCATTAACCGGTTGGGGATAAAAAGGGAGGGGTCCTTGACCCGCCTCGCATGAAATACCGACTTTACTAGCAATACTATAGGACCCTTGGGGACCAATAGTATAAATGCCATTGAAAGTCCGTTTACGCTGTGTTAGATCATGTAAGATCCAACAACTCGTAAGGTAGGAGTCTTCGGGCCTTAAGATCAGGTCATTGGGCTAGCTAGGCCCAACAAACAAGATTTTACACTTTGGGTCCCAAAGATGGTGCGTAGACGTATGTGCACTCTCGCGTGTGTGTTGAATTACCAAATGTTTTCGTGTATGAATCGAGTTATCGTCGTGTTAGTATTTTCGGATTGTTATTGATTCGAGACCGAATCAATTCGTTTAACAACGATTTTTGGTATTGTTGTGTATTGTATTACGTAGGTAGTCGCGGTGCCAATATTTGATCAACTTGCGTGTATTGAATTAGCCTTGAAAGTTTTCTATTTTCAGCCCCTCATTGTTTGTAAAATTTACTTTTTCAACCCTCGAATTAAATAACTTTCCGGTTTGGTCGTTAAATCATTTTTCTTGACATTTTAACACCAAAAATTATTGAAATTAATATTTTTCAGCATATTTTTCATTGAAAACAGTTTAAGTCCCTGAAATTACAGTTTTCTCGGTTATAACCCCTCTTTTTTGCAGTTTTTACAATTTTGGCCCAAATTGGAAAATTTTTGCAACTTTGGTCCTTTTTATATTTGAAAAGCATTTTAAACCTTTGAAAAGTACTTGGAACACTAGTAGTCCACTGTTTTACAGAAAAACACAGTTTTGGCCCTCCAAAACAGAAAATTTCGCATAATGGGCCCTATTGGGCCGAAATTGTCATTTTTAGCCCATTAAGCTTGAAATTTATATTTTTAATCCTCCATATGAATATATTTCCAGAAAAGATTTTATTGAAACTGTTTTGACACTCCTCATCCATCAGAATTCGTGATATGTCATTTTGGGCCCTTTAACTTTATATTTTTAACATTTTATGTCCAAAAATTGAGTTTTTAGCCCAAAGAAAATGTTATTAAGCCATTTAGCTATTTTCTTGGAACACTTTGTAAGTAGAAATATATTTGATGCTAATATCATTTAACATAAAGTATATCTCGATTTTTAGGGGTTTATGGCTAGATCCAACATTATAAACACACAAAATCACACATATAAGCATAGAAATCATACAAGGCATACATAACACATATAGGTCTACACTTTCACTTGTATTCCCCCCCGCCCACAAAACTCATAAAAACAGAAAATAGGGGGTATGAAGCTCACCTTAGGGTGTGATTTCGGTTTTTGAAGAAAAGATGGAAGAAAACTTGGTGATTTTTGGCCTTAGCACCCTTTTCTTGAAGATCTCGAGTTTGATGTGCTTCTAGGATGTAAGATCACGATTTTGGCATGAATTTGGAAAAGATTTTGATGACAAAAAGAATCTAAGTCATAGATCCAAGCATAATCTTACCTTAGATGAAGAATTTGTGGAAATATCCTCTTGGAAGCTTCCTAAATTTCGAGATCTTTGAGTGGAGAGGGAGGAAGTGTTCTTGAGTGTTCTTGAGAGAGTTTGTGAGGTGTGTGTGTGTTTGAGATGGCCGAGAGTGAGGGAGAGAGAGAGAGAGAGAGAGAGAAATAGACCCTTGAGGTGATATGCATGGAGATATGGAATAAGTTGCATGGATATCCAATAGACAATAATGGGGTGTCAATGGTAAGTCAACTCTTCATCTCTCCTTGGGTTTGGGCCTTGGGCCGAGAGTTTTGAAGGGAAAACGAAAAATTTGGGCTTTTTGCCATTAAGCCCAATATTAGAGTTAGTTTGGGTGGGTTTCAACCTAAAAGAATGTGGTTTGATTTTTACATTTTTGTTGGACTAGTTTAGGTTATTCATGGTTCAAAGCTTTTATCTCATTTCATTCTAGGCCCAATATGGCCCAAAATGTTGAAATAAATTAATGTGAGTCCAATTGGAGCCCAATTAGGGTCCTAAGCCCATGATAGTCAAATTGGAAGCTTAGTGGTCCATTTGGGTCCAATAAGGAAGTCCTAGTCCAAAGTGGACCTAAACAAGAACTTCTAGGGTTTCCAATTGTTTGATGACTATTTGTAGTACTTGTATGATGTATTTGATTGAAGTTTTTGATGTCATAATAATAGGTGTCATGCATGCTCTGAAGTTTTTGATTCACATTAACTTGAGTGTATAGATTACATGACACAAAATTTCTGGTTGTGACATCATCCCCCCATTAAAGGGAATTTCGTCCCGAAATACTGTTTGAAAGTTAGATTTGAGAATGCTAGAATAGGTGAGGGTACTTTTGCTTCATTTGGTCTTCGCGTTCCCACCTGAATTCTGGCCCACACTTTGCGTTCCACAGTACTTTCACGATCGGGATGCGACTTTGCTTAGTACGCTTCACCTCCCTGTCCATGATTTCAATTGGTTCTTCAACGAACAGGAGATTCTCATTGATTTCGATTTCGTCAAGAGGAATGACAAGGGTTTCATCTGATAGGCACTTCTTCAGGTTAGAGACATGAAATACGGGGTGTACAGCGTTTAGCTCTGCGGGTAGTTGCAGTCTGTAGGCTACCGGACCTATTCGGGCGACGATTTCGAAAGGTCCAATGTATCGCGGGTTCAGCTTTCCCCGTTTTCCGAAACATATAACCCCTTTCCAGGGTGAGACTTTCAACAGTACTCGATCACCGACCTAGAATTCTAAGGGCTTTCACCGTTTGTCGGCGTAGCTCTTTTGTCGGTCATGCGATGCTTGCAATCGAGCTCTGATTTGAACGATCTTTTCCGTGGTTTCGTGAATGATCTCCGGTCCTGTTAGTGCCTTGTCCGAAGTGTGTGTTCTTGCTAGCTGGGTATCACCTACTTCATCCCAACATAACGGTGATCTACATTGACGCCCGTACAGTGCTTCGAAAGGAGCTACCTTGATGCTCGAATGATAACTGTTCTTATATGAGAACTCGATCAAAGGTACGTGGGTATCCCAAGACTTCCTAAAGTCTATCACACATGCACGAAGCATGTCTTCAAGCGTTTGAATGGTTCGCTCACTTTGGCCGTCCGTTTGTGGGTGATACGCGGTGCTCATGTCGAGATGAGTTCCCATTGCCTTGTGGAGTGATTGCCAAAAGCGCGAAGTGAATCTACTGTCCCTATCCGAGATAATAGACACTGGTACTCTGTGGAGTCTCACTATCTCCCGAATGTACAAACGTGTCAGTCTTTCCATCTTGTAGGTTTCTTTTATAGGCAGGAAATGGGCAGACTTCGTCAGTCGGTCGACTATTACCCATATGGTGTCCAGTCCGTCCAACGTCTTGGGTAGCTTGGTCACGAAATCCATAGAAATCCCCTCCCATTTCCACTCAGGGATTGCCGGTTGCTGTAATAATCCTGAGGGTTTCTGGTATTCCACCTTTACTTTGGCGCACGTAAGGTACTTACTAACGTAGGTCGTGATTTCTGCCTTCATGTTAGGCCACCAATAATGTTGTTTAATATCCAAATACATCTTGTCTGAACCGGGATGAATGGAGTATCGTGTCTTGTGGGCTTCCTACATAACGGCCTCCCTAAATCCTCCAATTTTTGGGACCCAAATACGGTTCATGAAGTAGTATACCCCATTCTCCCTTGTTTCTAGGTTCTTCTCCATCCCGCGCAATGCCTCGCTAGCTCTATTTTCCATTTTCATAGCCTCCGACTGGACTGATGCAATTTGAGTGGCCAGATGAGATTGAATGGTTATTGAGAGAGTTTTCGTAAGGCGATTAGAGTACTCCTTCCGACTTAATGCATCAGCTACCACGTTGGCCTTGCCTGGGTGGTACTTGATCTCACACTCGTAGTCGTTTAGCAATTCAACCCATCTTCATTGTCTCATGTTCAACTCCTTCTGGTTCAAGATGTGTTGGAGACTCTTGTGGTCCGTGAAGATAGTGCACTTCGTACCGTACAGGTAGTGCCTCCAAATTTTCAGAGCGAAGACCACGGCTCCCAATTCTAGGTCATGGGTCGTGTAATTTACTTCGTGCGTCTTTAGTTGGCGGGACGTGTATGCTATCACTCTTCCACGTTGCATGAGAATGCAACCGAAGCCCTGATTCGATGCATCACAGTAGACTACAAAATCTTCCGTTCCTTCAGGTAGAGATAGTACGGGAGCGCTACAGAGAGCTTGCTTCAAGGTTCGAAACGCAATCTCTTGTTTGTCTGTCCATTTGAATGGTACACCCTTTTGCATAGGCGAGGTAAGTGGCTTGGCGATCTTAGAGAAGTTTTGAATGAATCTCCTATAGTAGCCTGCTAGACCCAAGAATTGACGAATTTCAGTGGGCGTGGTCAGAGTTGCCCATCCTTCCACGACTTTGACCTTAGAGGGATCCACATGAATTCCGTCTTGGCTAAGTATGTGGCCTAGGAAGTTCACATTTCGGAGCCAGAACTCATACTTAGAGAGTTTGGCGTAAAGCTTTTCCGATCGTAGAGTTTCTAGGACTTGTCGGAGATGTTGGCCATGCTCTTCTTTACTTTGAGAATAGACGAGGGTGTCATCGATAAACACAATGACAAAGTTGTCAAGGAACGGTCGGCAGATTCGATTCATTAGGTCCATAAATGCGGCAGGTGCATTTGTTAGACCGAAGGGCATTACGACGAATTCATAATGTCCGTAACGGGTTCGGAAAGCGGTTTTAGGAATATCCTCTTCCCGGACTTTGAGTTGGTGGTATCCGGACCGTAGATCTATTTTAGAAAAATAACTAGCTCCTTGAAGCTGGTCGAATAGATCATCGATTCGTGGAAGTGGGTAGCGGTTTTTAACAGTGAGTTTATTTAACTCTATGTAATCGATGCACATTCTAAAAGATCCGTCCTTCTTTTTGACAAAGAGCACTGGAGCTCCCCATGGCGAGTAGCTAGGTCGGATAAATCCCTTGTCCAGAAGCTCACTGAGTTGGCTGGAGAATTCCTGCATTTCAGCAGGAGCCAACCGATAGGGTGATTTAGCGAGAGGAGTTGCTCCTGGAATGAGGTCGATTCTGAACTCAACCTGTCTCTCTGGGGGTACTCCTGGAAGATCTTCAGGAAACACGTCTGGAAATTCACACGCTATCGGGATATCTCAAATGTTAGTCTCTTCCTTGGTCTTATCCACTATGTGAGCCAAGAACGTCAAGTTGTTCTTTCGTAGATGTTTTTGTGCCTTGATGCACGAGATGTGGCGAAGATTCATGCTAGGTTTGTCTCCGTAAATTACTAGGGTTTCGTGATTTGGGAGACGAAGGCGAACGGCCTTCTCGTGGCACATAATTTCAGCATGGTGGGGGCTTAACCAATCGATGCCGATGATCACATCGAAACTCCTAATTGATACTGGCATTAGGTCTACTCGAAAGACGTGTTGGTTAAGGGTTAGGGTACATCCGATGTAGATTTCCCCAGTGGATTCGGTTTTCCCATTGGCCATTTCCACCGTATAGGTTTCATTTAGCATATGGGGTTGTTGTTTTAATAAATGTTTAAACTTCTCGCTTACGAAACTTCGCTCCGCTCCGGTGTCAAATAAGATGCATGCATAAGTGTGGTTTAGGAGAAACGTACCGGTCACAACTGCGGCGTCCTGAACTGCCTCACCCTGACCCATAGTCAGCATCCTTCCTGCTCCTCTGTTTCCTGAATTGTTGTTGTTAGGGCAATCTCGGCGGAAATGCCCCGTCCTTCCACACCCGAAGCAGGTGTGGCTACGCCCTGCATTATTGCCGCCGGCATTGGCGTTGTTGTTATTGCGGTGGTTGTTGTTGATGTTGTTGTGGTTGTTTCCCTGACTTTGATTCTGGGGAGGGTAAGTCGTGCAGTATCTTGCAGTGTGTCCCCTTCGGTTGCAACTGGTGCAATGGAACTCTTTGCATTCTCCATGGTGATGGAAACCGCACTTGTTGCACTTGGGAAAATTACCGGAATAGGGTCTTGAAGCATTTGAAGCAGCTGGGGCTGGAGCATGTGGTGTGGCTGGAATCGGTGTGGTGACAAGGTTAACTGCCACTGTCTGCTGCTTTTTAGAGGTCTCGGGGCCCTGACGTCCCTTCCTCTTGTTGTTCTTCCACTTCTTGTCATCACCTTCCTTTTTCTTCTCAGCCTACACTGGCTTCTCGCCCTTCTTGTTGTTATGATCATACAGCCTCTTCGCCAATCTTTTCACACTGTCAAACATTTCCGGGTTTGCAGCTATTACGTTTCCTTGAATGGGTGATGTTAGTCCCCAGATGAATCGCTCAATCTTCTTTCCTTCCGATGTGATCATACCCGGGCACAGCAGAGATAGTTCACTAAATCTCGATATGTAGGCATCGATATTCGCATTCTGCACAGTGAGGTTCCATAGCTCTTGCTCCATCTTCTGTATTTC
Source organism: Lactuca sativa (assembly GCF_002870075.4). Taxonomy (NCBI): domain Eukaryota; kingdom Viridiplantae; phylum Streptophyta; class Magnoliopsida; order Asterales; family Asteraceae; genus Lactuca; species Lactuca sativa. Next base: position 129,868,387 of record NC_056623.2, on the reverse strand, counting down.
GCCTCGTGGGCAGTACTCAGCCATTAACATTTCTTTCATTTCTGTCCATGGCATAGAGTTGGCTACAGGGAGCGTCATGGCTTCCACGTGTCCGTTCCACCAAGTGAGTACTTGGTCCACAAAAGTGCAGGCTGCGAACTTCACCTTCATCTGCTCAGGACAATCGCATATCTTGAATACCGACTCCACCTTTTCAATCCATCGTTTCAGAGTGATCACCCCTCCAGTGCCGTTGAAAGTTCGTGGTTTCGCGTTTGTGAAGTCCTTGTAGGTACATGTTTTTGTAGACCATTGGTTCATCCCGTTGTTCGAACTTCCTGCCCCTTGTCCGTTGCCTCCTCCATTATTCCCCTGATGGATTTGTGCCATAGCTGTGGTGACCGCAGCAGACACGGCTGCCTGGAATGCAGCGGAGTCAACATCGGGTGGAGTTGGTCCTGGGTTTCCGCGAGTAGGTCGGCGAGGCATCTTTCTGTCATGAAACGGAAAGATGTTGAGTGTTTGGGGTTTCTGGAAGGTTGTGACCCTACGGACTAGGTGTAATGTACGTACTAAAACATTCCTATCATTCACATACAATCATAGGTTTCTAAAAACATAGGAATTTGTAATATCATAACAAGGCACGTAAAAGTTTACTAATATTATCCATATTTAATACAAGAAAATTTTGCTCGTAAGAGCATACATGAGTGACACTAATTCGTCAGCATAACGGCTCTATGAGTAGTGTAGTCACTTAAACATAGAGTCGGAGTACATAGCATAGTTCCTATGACCTACTATGATAAGTCTATCCCTAACCGTGATGAGCTGCATCCGGAGGTGGTGCCGAGGATGTGGATGCTCCCTGAAGATGAGCCACCAAACGTTCTGCGTCCTGAAGTCGAGATTCCCACCTTACCTGCCTCATGTGAAACTCCCGAAGGACGTCATGTGTCTCCTGTTCCGCACGCTCGACCCTAGTCCACAGCTGGCGTACCTGATCTACAGTGCCCTGAGCAAGGTCGTCGGTGTCCCGTAATCGTCTCACCATGACCGGTAGGGCTCGGTCGGCCGGTCCTCTATCCCTCAGGTCAAAGAACTCACGTGACATGCCAAACGGGGGTCGCTGTCCCTCACGGTAAGCAGGCACCCTGATCGGGTAAGGGGGGTTGATGACCTCGGACTCCGCGTCCGAATCACCCCCTTCGCTGTCATCGAGCTCCTCTTCGAAATTCTCTTCGTCTTCTTCGGGTTCGGCAGGCTCGCCCTCGACTTCTGCCTCCGGTTCCCCGTCAGATTCCTCTTCGGGCTCTTCCTCAGGCTCCTCCTCCTCGAGCCATCCGTTGTTTCCCTGATTAGGGAAATAGGGGTCTCCAGGGTGATGAAAACCAGCCATGCTGTCTGCGCGAGTATGTAAATACGCTAACATTATTCCTAAGATGCTATGACTATTGTATGGACTAAGCAAACATTCTCTTTTAGTGATAAAGAGTATAGTTTTAGGTTCCTTAGCTATCCCGATCTCATCAAGACGTGTGTTAGTTTTACTTTGGAGAGAATGTAGTTGATCAGGCTACATTCACTCCTTGGTATCACTAAGAACAGTCCCGAATTAACCGAGATACTAGTATTATTTTTGTTTGGTTCGACGTTATGTTCCTATTCCTAATGCAAGCAAGGGTGTTTTATTTACTTGTTTTGTTCAGAGTTATGTTAGTCCCTCTTTTTGGTTTATAGTTGCATATCAATGTGTGGCTCGACATGCTAGTTCACTATAAACAAAGCCCTGATACCAACCTGTCACACCCCCGAACCAGACGGCGGAAACGTCCGAGGGCTGTCGTGACTTAATTGAATACCATAACATTGAATATATATGAAACATAACAACATTCGTCACCATGCATTAATAAAGTACAACCGATAAAGTTTACATGAAGTACATTGTTTAAACATTTCATTCCCAAAAATAAATTGTTCGGTTCATAGATAAACAACTGCAATCCAGCACTTAGTACATATTGCCTTTGGTTCACTTGTTACATGAGAATACAAGTATTTTGAAAAACATCAACATATGAAATGTTGGTGAGTTCATAAGCGGTATTCGAAAAGCAACGTTTTGTATCATTTTGAAAACCACCAGAAAATCCGATATTTTCTGAAAAGAGTTTCTGAAAAAGTTTGTGAAGATCCATAGGTATGCTTGTTTGTTTCTATAGTTGTAAGAAAATTGTTCATCAAAATTGTTTACGTTTTGAAAATCGTGTGTATTGAAAAACCCTAGGAAAACCCGATGTTTTCCTAATTCTTTGAATTCCATGAAGTAAACATAAAACCATTGCAGCGCGTGAAGTCAATAATTCCAGGCGACGTCGGATTATTTTTGTGCATGATTAATTTCTATAAACACGCGTTACACAAACGACCTGTTTATAACTATACTAACGATCCCGTAGGCGTCGTCCGTACTAATCACGTTATCCGACCGCCCTGACTTCTTGTAGTCCCACATCCGAAGAGAAAAAGGGCACGAAGACCACGATGACTCCATTAACCGGTTGGGGATAAAAAGGTTACGAGGGGTCCTTGACCCGCCTCGCATGAAATACCGACTTTACTAGCAATACCATAGGACCCTTGGGGACCAATAGTATAAATGCCATTGAAAGTCCTTTTACGCTGTGTTAGATCATGTAAGATCCAACAACTCGTAAGGTAGGAGTCTTCGGGCCTTAAGATCAGGTCATTGGGCTAGCTAGGCCCAACAAACAAGATTTTACACTTTGGGGCCCAAAGATGGTGCGTAGACGTCTGTGCACTCTCGCGTGTGTGTTGATTACCAAATGTTTTCGTGTATGAATCGAGTTATCGTCGTGTTAGTATTTTCGGATTGTTATTGATTCGAGACCGAATCAATTCGTTTAACAACGATTTTTGGTATTGTTGTGTATAGTATTACGTAGGTAGTCGTGGTGCCAATATTTGATCAAGTTGCGTGTATTGAATTAGCCTTGAAAGTTTTCTGTTTTCAGCCCCTCATTGTTTGTAAAATTTACTTTTTCAACCCTCTAATTAAATAACTTTCCGGTTTGGTCGTTAAATCATTTTTCTTGACATTTTAACACCAAAAATTATTGAAATTAATATTTTTCAGCATATTTTTCATTGAAAACAGTTTAAGTCCCTGAAATTACAGTTTTCTCGGTTATAACCCCTCTTTTTCGCAGTTTTCACAATTTTGGCCCAAATTGGAAAAATTTTGCAACTTTGGTCCTTTTTAAATTTGAAAAGCATTTTAAACCATTGAAAAGTACTTGGAACACTAGTAGTCCACTGTTTTACAGAAAAACACAGTTTTGGCCCTCCAAAACAGAAAATTTCGCATAATGGGCCCTATTGGGCCGAAATTGTCATTTTTAGCCCATTAAGCTTGAAATTTATATTTTTAATCCTCCATATGAATATATTTCCAGAAAAAGATTTTATTGAAACTGTTTTGACACTCCTCATCCATCATAATTCGTGATATGTCATTTTGGGCCCTTTAACTTTATATTTTTAACATTTTATGTCCAAAAATTGAGTTTTTAGCCCAAATAAAATGTTATTAAGCCATTTAGCTATTTTTCTTGGAACACTTTGTAAGTAGAAATATATTTGATGCTAATATCATTTAACATAAAGTATATCTCGATTTTTAGGGGTTTATGGCTAGATCCAACATTATAAACACACAAAATCACACATATAAGCATAGAAATCATACAAGGCATACATAACACATATAGATCTACACTTTCACTTGTATTCCACCCCCCCCCCCCCACACAAAACTCTTAAAAACAGAAAATAGGGGGTATGAAGCTCACCTTAGGGTGTGATTTCGGTTTTTGAAGAAAAGATGGAAGAAAACTTGGTGATTTTTGGCCTTAGCACCCTTTTCTTGAAGATCTCGAGTTTGATGTGCTTCTAGGATGTAAGATCACGATTTTGGCATGAATTAGGAAAAGATTTTGATGACAAAAAGAATCTAAGTCATAGATCCATGCATAATCTTACCTTAGATGAAGAATTTGTGGAAATATCCTTTTGGAAGCTTCCTAAATTTCGAGATCTTTGAGTGGAGAGGGAGGAAGTGTTCTTGAGTGTTCTTGAGAGAGTTTGCGAGGTGTGTGTGTGTGTTTGAGATGGCCGAGAGTGAGGGAGAGAGAGAGAGAAATAGACCCTTGAGGTGATATGCATGGAGATATGGAATAAGTTGCATGGATATCCAATAGACATTAATGAGGTGTCAATGGTAAGTCAACTCTTCATCTCTCCTTGGGTTTGGGCCTTGGGCCGAGAGTTTTGAAGGGAAAAGGAAAAAATTGGGATTTTTGCCCGTAAGCCCAATATTAGAGTTAGTTTGGGTGATTTTCAACCTAAAAGAATTTGGTATGATTTTTACATTTTTGTTGGACTAGTTTAGGTTATTCATGGTTCAAAGCTTTTAACTCATTTCATTCTAGGCCCAATATGGCCCAAAATGTTGAAATAAATTAATGTGAGTCCAATTGGAGCCCAATTAGGGTCCTAAGCCCATGATAGTCAAATTGGAAGCTTATTGGTCCATTTGGGCCCAATAAGGAAGTCCTAGTCCAAAGTGGACCTAAACAAGAACTTCTAGGGTTTCCAATTGTTTGATGACTATTTGTAGTACTTGTATGATGTATTTGATTGAAGTTTTTGATGTCATAATAATAGGTGTCACGCATGTTCTTAAGTTTTTGATTCACATTAACTTGAGTGTATAGATTACATGACACAAAATTTCTGGTTGTGACACTTTGACACCCAACTCTCCCGGCTTGTCAATATGTGACTTTATCTCCAAGATGTGAGCACACATAGACTATGCTTGCCAATAGGGATTAAGTGACTTTAAACTTTTCAAGAACTTGTGGGTGAGGGAGAATAATTGGAGGAGGTGGAGGAAGCGAAGCATGATGTTGAGGGACACCATCTTCAAGATATTTGGGAAGATCATAGTTGTCTGAACGAGACATCTATAATGGGAGAAAATCAAGTTAGTTGATTCAAAGTCCTTAATATAACACCCAATATGAAATATTAAGGCTAGGACCCAACACAATATTTTATAATTTGGAAGAGGGATGTCGTAATCCAAGCTATAAAATATTTGAAGGTAGGCGAATGACGATTCACCAATTTCCACCATGAAAAACAAAATAATTTATTAGGCTTTAGTTGGATTTGAAATTCCTATATCTTTTGAGATTCATTGAACTTTTGAATGGCATGTTTCAATCTCAAGTGTGCCCTCTCAAATTTTGTGACTGAGATGTCGAGGATCACAAAACAAGGTGTGAATAACCATACCAGTTCACTTGGTACCCTTAATATTATCACCTAATCAATGTGCCGGTTAACCACATACGCTCCATTGATATATGACAAACATTAAGTCACCCTGCGTGATCCTTACTAGTCCAAGTTAGTGTGTTGGTTAACCACACACGCTCCACCAACGACTTGGTAAGGTACAAAGTGTGAATTCCATGGGATAGCACCAAATTCACATTTTTCCTAAAGTAACTAACATTGGGAATTAAATAAAAAAAATATTTAGTTACTTTATAATAATCATTATACTTTTAATGAGAATTTAAAGTCATTGTCCTACCCGTTCGGCTAACGACCCTCCACCGATCAAGCAAGCGGTGGGTGAGAGTGGACACCCATTAAGTTGCCATTTTATAGGCAACAACCTTATACCCACCTTATAGACCGGCTTCGTGAATGAGGCCTACTAACGGTAAAACGAATTTTTCTTATACATATATATAATAATTAACCATTAATGTTATAAATAGTATAAGTGTTGAATTTTAACTTTTAAAACTCTAGGATGTGGAATTAAAGTTTGTGTGAGACTTTACAAATTCCAAAACTTGAGGGCAAGTTTTGAACAATTCATAAACTTTTGGATATTCATAACTTATGAGTTTTAATTAAGTGTTTAAAACTTTTAATGAAGAGTCTCTTGGAAATCCATAACTTGAGGACAAGTTATGGAGTCCATAAAACATTTATGGGAAAAACTCTTCAAGAAAATGTAACCTACAACTTCTTAAAAAACATTTAAAAGAAAAAACTCTTGGAATTCCATAACTTGAGGACAAATTAAGAATTCCATTAAAACACATTAAGATCAAGAATTAACTAACAAACAATTTGCAAATAATTCCTACGATCTAACAAAACTCATATGAACATGAACATCCACATCAACAATTTCAAGAATTATACGAACACATATAAACTTGAAATTTTGATTATAACTTTGAAATTGGTCCAATATCATCATTACCACATCAAAAACAGGTTTTATGAGTCCAAAACAGTTTAAGGTAATGATTCTAGACCAATTCCAGCACCAAAACTCGAAGATATGCTGTCTGGGGTTCCAACTCGTCGAGTGCATGAACCAACTCGCCGAGTTGGATGAATTTTGTCTTGGACTCGTCGAGTCCCTTCATGGACTCGGCGAGTCTGCTGTGCAGACAGCACAAAATCTTCGATTTTCAGCAATTTGCATCAAGTATTCAAGAAAACAAGCCTAGGCTCTGATACCAATGTTGGGTTTTGAGTAATCTAACACTTCCTAAGTGTGCATGCAACCCTAATAAACCTTGGATCTATGTTTTCTTCTAAAATACATGCAAATAATAATTTCCAAGGTTTCTTCCTAACTAGCATAGTATAAGGATTATGAATCATAAAAGTACTAGTAGAAATACATACCTTTTGATGATGGTTGATTGTTTGGAGTTTGAGAGCCAAGCACCAATAGTGTGAATGCCTCAAATGGAATCATAAATCACCACAAACACTTGGAAAACTTTGAGAGAGTGTATACACACATAGAAAATCGGCCACACACACAAAACCACACTAGTGGCTATTTCATGCAACATAAGCACGCTTATATAGTGTGCATGGTTAGGGTGAAACCCTAATAACCCATGACCTTTCCTTTTCCAAGGATCCATGGGTTGAAAGCTCCATGGATCATCCATGGACTTCCATCCAAGCCTAGCCCATTAACAAATGAGTGTTAGCCCACACCGTATAAAACAATATCCCACAATTTAATTAGCCTTCCTTTTAATCTCTAAATTAATTCATAATTAATTTAAGACTAAGACTAATTAAATAACTTCATATTAATATATTATAACTTACAATATATTAATAAACATATGTGTATAACTCTCATAAAATTATCCATAAATAGTTCGGGTGAAGTGCAACCCAAATGGACCATGCCGGGTCGGGTCAAGTATGTACCAAATAAGTTATGGACTTAGACACCTTATCCAACAATAAATTCCGACTATTGGATTCAACCCACGCTTACTTGTATCACTTCATAGAATTTATTTCAAGTGATCATGAGATGGTAATATCATATAAGTCTTCAAGCCTAGATGTTATATCATTATGAGTGATCATGAGATGGAATTTATCTCGAGTGATCATGAGACGGTAATATCATTATGAGTTGGTTCTGTATTGATTGTACGAAAACGCATCGGTAACTCGATGTTATAAAACGTGCTTTTGTGTATGATTCAACAAGTAGTTAGTACAAGCATATGAATCGAAGTTTATCTGTTCCTTTTAATCCTTGTTGGATTGGAAGTGATATCTGGGACCCTCGATGATTTTTTTTTGACCTATGTATAGGGTCCGGTCATAACTAAATTGATGTGTTCAGTTTAGTTCTATGTCAAACAAATCGGAAATCGGGAAACAAACTGTTGGACAATAAGTACGACATTGTTCCATGTATTTGTCTGGCTGATATCTAAAAATGTGGATTATATGAACACTTATCATAAATGGCGCATCATCATCATCATAGTTCTGCGAGACCTTAACAGAGCTACGATTGCTAGTCGGTTCCTGAAGTCATACCCATAACTAAAGTTATTAGACTTATCCAAGTGGTAAACTGTTGGATAAGGTGTCTAAGTCCATAACTATATTTAGTATGTACTTGACCCGGCTTGGCATGGTCCATTTGGGTTACATGACATCTCAACATTTGGATAGAAAAAATGAGCATAAGGACAGTTATGATTTGTTAATATATTCTAATATATTAATATGAAGTCATACTATTTCATTAGTATTAATCAAGAATTAGTTTGAAATTCATTTTGTTATCAAAAGAGACTAATTAAATATATGGGGATTGATTGTGTAAATCCTTCATTCTTATGTAGTGGGCTTAAGGTCCATGATTCACTTTATTGGACTAGGACCCATTCGGTGCTCCATGGATGCTCCACAGAGTTTATAAATCCATGGATCATGGGAATATGAAAAGCCATGCACATTAGGGTTTACATGGTGTAACCCTACATGTGACACACTATAAAGAACCTCATATGGAGAAAATCGGCCAATAAGACTACAAGAGTGAGGGCTAGCCGAATTTATGCTCAAAGTGTTCTTCTCTCAAGTTATTCCAAGTGTTGTGGAGTTATGTGAAACATTGGAGGCATCACATTTAGCGAGCTAGGCTCATAAGGTCCTAAGGAATCCAAGCAACAAAAAAGGTATGCCATTCTACTAATTTTAGTATTACAAGAACCCCATTTCATGTTAGTTAGAATGAGAACCAATGAACAAAATTGTTGGATACGGTTTCTAAGTCCAAAACAATATGTAGTATGTACTTGACCGGGCTTGGCAACGTCCATTTGGGTTGCATGGCATCTCAACATTTGGATAGACACAATGAGAATAAGGAAACTTATGATTTGTTAATATATTCTAATATATTAAGATGAAGTCATATTATTTAATTAGTATTGATCAATAATTAATTTAGAATTAATTTTCTAATCAAAAGATACCAATTAAATATATGGGGATTTATTGTGTATATCTTTCATTTTTATGTAGTGGGCTTAAGGTCCACGATTCACTAGAATGGGCTAGGACCCATTGGGTGGTCCATGGATGCTCCATGGAGGTTATAAACCCATGGATCATAGGAAAATGAAAAGCCATGCACATTAGTGTTTACATGGTGTAACCCTACGTTTGACACACTATATAAAGAACCTCATACGAAGAAAATCGGCCAGTAAGACATTAAGAGTGAGGGCTAGCCGAATTTGTGCTCAAAGTGTTCTTCTCTCAAGTTATTCCAAGTGTTGTGTGAAACATTTGAGGCATCACATTTGGGGTGCTAGGCTCACAAGGTCTTAAGGAATCCAAGAAACAACAAAGGTATGTCATTCTACTAATTTTTGTATTACAAGTACCCCATTACATGTTATTTAGAATGAGAACCTTGGAAATTTCTTATTTGCATGTATTTTAGAGAAAACATAGATCCCAGGTTTCTGGAGTTGCATGTACACCATAGGAGTGTTAGAATGCTTAAAACTCATTAGTGGTATCAGAGCCTAGGCTTGTTTTCTTGATACTTGATGCAAATTGTTGAAGGATATCGAAAAATCTATGATCTGATCAGTGGACTCGCCTAGTGCATGGGGGGACTAGATGAGCCCAAGCGTATCTTCAACCTACTCGTCGAGTAGGTTCATGCACTCGACGAGTAGGAGGCCCATAGTGCAATATTTCGAGTTTTTAAGCTGGCATTGGACTAGAATCATCACGCTAAACCGTTTTGGACTTATAAAACCTGTTTTTGACATGGTAATGATTATGTTAATCCAATTTCAAAGGTTATTATCAAAATTTTAAGTTTTATATGTGTTTATATGATTCTTATAATTGTTGATAGGAATGTTCATACACTTATGAGTTTTGGTAGATCATAGGAATTATTTGGAAATTGTTTGTTGCTATAATTCTTGATCTAAATGTTATTGATCGTGTCCATATATGATTCCTATAAAATGGCAGCTTAATGGGTGTCCACTCTCATCCACCGCTTCCGTGACTGGTGGAGGGTCGTTAGCCAAGTGGGTAGGACAACGACTATAATTCTCATTAAAAGTATAATGATAAATATAAAGTAACTAAACCTTTTATAAATTCCCAAATCTTAGTTACATTAGGAAAATACGAAATTGGTGCTAACCCATGAAATTACACTTTGTACCTTACCAAGTCGTTGGTGGAGCGTGTGTGGGTAACCGACACACTAACATGGACTAGTAAGAGTGGCAAAGGATGACTTAATGTTTATCATAGATCAGTGGAGCGCGTTTGGGTAACCGGCATATCGATTAGGTGATAAAGATTAAGGGTACGAAGTAAATTTTCATGATTATTCACACCTTGTTTGTGCTCCTCGAGATTTAAACATGCCATTGAAAATTTCAAACTTGAGAGGGCACAATCGAGATTTAAACATGCCATTGAAAATTTCAATGAATCTCAAATGATCTAGGAGTTTCAATCCAATTAAAACCTAATAATTTATTTCGTTTTTCATGGTGGAAATTGGTGAATCGCCATTCGCCTACCTTCAAATATTTTATAGCTTGGATTACGATATCCCTCTTCGAAGTTATAAAGTATTGTGTTGGGTCGTAGCCTTAATATTACATTTGGGTGTCTTATTAAGGATTCCATATCTAATCTAAACTCAAGTACAAAGAGTGTTTAGACAAATACAATGGGAAAATTCTTATCTAACTCAAAGTACTAACTCCTATTTATAGGAGAAACAGAAAGCATACAAAAAATACAAAGGCTAAAAATTAAGATTTTGAAACTAAAATGCCTTTGTAAATAACCTTACAAAATAACGAACATTACAAAGTTTCGACATCTTACAACTAACTTTGACCTTTACATCATGTCCAAGTCGACAATGCCTTAATGATGCTTTGTCCAAACCATTGGACGAAGCAATATGCAACACATTATTTCCTAAGTTTTTACAACCATCATAGCTTCATTTATACCATTACAAGGCAATGCTTGAAAATAAAGTACATCATTAAAAAAAGGATTAAAACAACCAATTTCATTATTAAAAGAAAAGGTAAATCCTTGTTTATACAAACTGTGAAAAGATATAATATTCCTCGCCATATCGGACGAGTAGCTGCAATTATTCAAAACTAATTTTAAACCATTACTAAGCAATAAAGAATAAACTCCAATCTTGGTGACAAACAACTTTTTCCTATTCCCCATGATCAAGTTCATCTTCCTGTGCTCCACATCCCTACTTTCTATTAGACCCTGCAAATAAAAACAAATGTGAAAACCACATCATGTATCAAGGACCCAAGAATTAGCATGGGATGAGTTATTAGACATAATAGTGTAAATACATGCGAAGGAGGGTTTGGTCTTCCCATCCTTTATGTCCTGCAAGTATTTGGGGCAGCTTCGCTTCCAGTGCCCTTTTAATGACAATGGAAACAACCGTCTTCCTTTGGGTTTGAGGAGGGTGTAGCAGGACCACCTTTGGACTCACTAGAAGAGGATCAACATGTGACTTTCCCTTGTGGCTCTTAGAGGAAGCTTTCCTCTTCTTTCCCTTCCCATGTCCAATTGCCAAGATAGGGGCAGTTGCAGTAGGAGTAGACACAACAGGTTTACCTTTAAGACAACTTTCATCAATCCTCAAGAGGCCTTGAAGTTTGCTTAGAGCGACCTCCTCCATGATCATATGATAGGTCATATGAAACTGATCATAACACGGAGGCAAAGATTGTAGAATAATATCTATGGCCAACCCTTCATCGAAGTTGACATTCAACTTTAGCAAGCAATCTGCAAACCTTTGTATCTTTTGCAAGTGGGACGTGATGGACTCTCCATCCTTCATTTTGGTAATAATCATGGAGGCTATGATATCATACCTTTCCTGCCATGCACTTTGACGGTGCCTTTCCATCAAATCCTGATGCATGTCATAAGCCTTGAAGTCCTCATAGGACTTCTAAAGCTCAGCAGTCATGAAAGCAATCATAATACACGACACTTTGGTCGCGTCCCTCTCATGGGCCTTGTATTGAACAATCTGTTCAGGATTAGCAGTAGACTCATCAATCTCCTTAAACTCTTTTTTGAGAACATAGTCTTTATCCTCGTAGTGAATTTCCATTCGGATGCTTCGAATCCAATCATTGAAATTCGTTCCATCGAAGATGACCCTCCCACATAAGTTCGTAAGGGAGAAAGTGTCGGAAGGGATTGGTTTGAAGTATTGTTTGAAGTAGACATCTAAAAAGAAAGAAAAATTTTAGATTAGATAATGATCCTTAATATAACACCCAAAATGAAATGGTAAGGCTAGGACCCAACACAATATTTTAAAATTCGGAGAGGGATGACGTAATCCAAAACTTGAGGGAAAGTTTTGTAACTTGTCAAAACCTTTGATTTCCAAAAATATGGAATTATGGTTTCAGTGATGAGACTTTTCCAATTCCATAACTTGAGGACAAGTTATGAACTTTACAAGACATTTGGAAATTCATAACTTATGAGAATTAATGTTTCATGAATGATGACTTTTCACATTCCGTAACTAGAGGACAAGTTATGGAACTCTTCAAAAAAAAACTTCTTGATCAAATTAACTAATCCAATTATCATATTACGATTATTTACCAACTTGGCCTAATTTGATACAAATTACATGTTAACTTTAAATTTTACAAATAACTAGTTTTTTCACAAATCAAGTAATTATCTTAAAATTTTATAACATCATGTTATTGGATGGGAATTAACATTACCATACCATTAAAATCGAATTTTATGAACCAAAACAGTTTGTGGAAATGTTCCTAATCCAAAATAGCCTAAAAACTCAAAGATTCTGCCATCAGATGCACCAACTCGCCGAGTGCCATAATGGACTCGTAGAGTTCAAGGCAAACATCATCCAACTCATCGAGTTCAATGATGGACTCGAAGAGTTGGCCCTGGCAGAATCTCGAAATAAAGTTTTTCAGCTTTGAAAATTACAAAATTGCATCACTACAATAGAAAACACACATCTCTGATACCACTGTACGGTTTTAGGTACTCTAACATTCCAATGGTGCACATACAACCCTAATGATTAGGATCTATGTTTTCTCTAATTATAGATGCAACATTGATATCCAAAGTATGAAGCCTAAACTAGCATACAAAAGTTAACATATGCATCATAAAATTAGTTAGAAGGTTACCTCGTAATGTAGCTAGTAAGACTTTTCCCTTATGAGAACTTAGCACCGCAAGTGTTGTGCCTCAAACAAGTTACAAACACCAATAAACAACTAGATGGATATGAGAGAGATTTAGGAGACTAGAATTTGGATTCTACTTCTTGGAAATGCAAGGTGTAACCAATTTTAGCTTATGAATACATATATACATACATACATATATATATATATATGTGTGTGTGTGTGTGTAGAATATCAAGGGTCGTTAGCCTAACTTATATCAAGGGTCCCTACCCATAAGCTTATGATCCACCCATTTGATTTAGATAAATACTTCATGGATTAACGCATAAGCCCATCACAAATCAAACCATGGATCGTTAGCCTAACTTATATGTATCAATTTAATTAGTCTCTCTTGATAACTAAATTAATTATAAATATTAATTCTTGATCAATACTAATTAAATAATATGATTCCTTAATTAATATTGTATACTTATAATGTATTAATAAATCATAAAAAAAAACATCTTACTCAAATATTCATCTATCAAATTGTTTTGGTGAAGGCAATCCGAAATGGACCATGCTACAATCGGGTCAAGTACATACTAATTATAGTTATGGGCTTAGACATCTAATCCAAAAGTTTTGACCTAGCGCCTAAAACCAAGAAAGAGTTGGCGAGCTGCTTTAGAAGAAACAACGGGAAGAAAGAAAACCTAACAATGAAGTAACCAAAGGTTGTAAGAAAACCCAACGACGAAGCGAAGGACCTAAAAACAATCCCCTAAAAATTTTGTGTGTAAAGTTAAATAAAAGAAAGTTTTATGAGAAAAATAGAAGAAGGGAAAACCTTACCGTAGGTAAGGCTCCCCCAAATTAAAGATATATATAATGACTACATAACTATGTTTTTATTTTTGATAAGAAGGAATGTGTATTATAATCATTATTCAAACTTGATAATAAAAATAACAATAATGATAAAATTGTTGGGTTTTGAGCATTCTAACTCTCCTAAGTGTACATGCAACCCTAAATACCTTGGATCTATGTTTTCTCTATTATACATACAAATATGAATATCCAAGGTATTATCCTAACTAGCATACCAAAACATTGATACTAGGATAATAAAATAGATAGAATACATACCTTGTTGTTGTAACTTGTCTTCATGAAGCTTGAGTGGCTAGTACCCCAAGTGTGACACCTCAAACGGTTCACACAACACCATGAACACTTGGAATAACATTGAGAATAAGGATACTTTGGTTCTCTCTAGTGAAATCGGCCTTGCCCTTTTGTGTACACACACTAGTCACAACACCATGAACACTTGGAATAACCTTGAGAATAAGGACATCTTTATATAGTGTGGACTATCCATGAAAGCTTAGCCCAACCAAAATGAACTTGGCCCATCACACATATATATCTAAGAGTCCATATATAATTAGTCCCCTTTGATCACTTAATTAATTACAAATTAATTCTTGATCAATACTAATTAAATAATATGATTATCTATTAATATATTAGAACTTATAATATATTAATATAAATCGCTAGTATCCTTTTTCCTCATCTTGTCTATTGAATTGTCCCGATGCCATGAAACCCAAATGGACCATGTCGGGTCAGGTCAAGTCTTACCAATTATAGTTATGGACTTAGACATTAATCCAACAATCTCGCACTTGGATAAGTCTAAAACTATTATTGCAAGTATGACTTCATAACCAGACTAGCAATCGTAGCTCTCAAAATCTTCCATCGAACTCCGACCTTGCCGATGATCTCTGACCTTTGTTAATGACTTGTCCATTAGATAAGGGATCATATATTCCTCCATTCTACATATCATATGACTGAGACATGGATTATAAATCATTCTTTCTGTCCATTTGTTGTTTCCCGATTTCTGATTCATGATGATTGACTGATTGAACAGATCAAATCAGTCCTGGCTTGGCTAAGCACTCACATGTGTCATCATTAAATCATCGAGGGGCCCACAGATATTGCTTTTATCTCAAAGGTAAAAGGAAGGGATAAACTTCAACTCATATGGCTTGTTCTACTACTTGTTGAATCAAACACAAAGGCACGTTTTATAACATCGAGTTACCAATGCGTCTTCGTGTAATCAATGTATAACCAACTCATAGTAACAACTCATATCTCTAGGTTTGAAGAACATAAGATATTATCGTCTCATGATCACTCGTGATACAATCCATGAAGTGATTCAATGAGCGTGGGTTGAATCCAATACTCAGAAATTATGAGCACTCATGAGTGTTGTAGCACCACTTTCTGCAACATCTTAGAGCTCTACAAGACAACCAATGACAATCTTGATTCATATCTACTTCCAACATATAAATGACTGTGGATGGTTTGAATAAGTTAGTCATTCGGGAAGAATGATCTTGTTTATTGTGGAAGTCAAAACATACAAAATGAAACACAAAAATAATCGAATCCTGTATGGTCTCAGAACATATGAACATAAATAAAACACCTTGTATTTATCACCATATTGATTACACATTATTCATCGTATACTTTTTCAAACTATCAACTTTATACTTGAATTAAAAACACTAGTTGTCCCATGCTCCAAGAATGTACACTATGTTTTTCTAAACAATAGCTTTGCCATACACCAAGTATGCACTCTATGTTTTTCTATGATCCTTAGTTTGTGAACGAGATCGATTGAACATAATTTCAATGATTCTATTTTCTCACTCCCAAATCCTTATCGAAAATGTAAGAATTCCAAATTCCTATCATTTATTGAAATTTGTTAGATTTTAAACTTATATGCATTGATCCTCTTGTAATGATTATGCAAAAAGTGACAAAGACTTGTCAACATACATTACAGAGTATTCCAATGGAGATCAACTCTATGGAAACATCCTTCTTGCATTAAGTTTTCCTAATCTTACACAAATTGAACACTTTCCACCTGTGGAATCATTTCCATATTCCCACTTTGACTATCACTTCTGAACAAGAGTTACATTTTTTTTCTGAATATGTCAATATGGACCTTCAAAAAATTAACACTATACTTCCATCTGTCCCTGAGCAACCAATCTTTGGTAAACCTTAGATTGTCCTCAACAATTGCTTAATCATTTTGGTCATATACAATTCTAGACCTTTTCCCTTCTTAATGCCCCAGGCATTTGGAAAATTTTAGAAAGGATGAATACTATAGCACATGCAATCGATCCTATACCTAAAGCAAACGGGACACGATTCATGATGTCTCACATAAAGACATGATTTTAGACCAGTCTTTTGCTACAATACTTTTTATTTTCCATGTTCTCAAAATTTAACTATGAGGAGGGATGTCGTAATCATAATCGAATTTTAAGAACGCAATATATAGAATTTTCTTAAGTTAAACCAAACCAACATAAAATTCATATATATATTCTTGACTAAAGATGATTAAAATCTCAATCTAAGCTTTTAGAATTGAAATGAAGTATAATTTCCTCTCCCTTAATTATAGCCAAAGAACTTTTCAACCCCAACAACTCCATGAATTGAAACTTTTGTTTTTTATAATCAACATTGCTAACTTGCAACATTTATCATACTGATCATGCTCCCACTAACATGATGATTATTAGCATAACACTTATGCTCCCACTAGCTTTGACATGTACTCAGAAATTAGATGGACTTCTAGAAGTCAATACTTTACTGACTTTCCTACCAAAGTTCAGATTTCTGAGATGAGATTTCCTTGATAAGACTTTATCAAAATCATACACCTTATCTTAGATAGCTCACAAGTGTGTCTAAACAATTTTAGAACTATGTAAAGGGATGTCGTAATCATAGTCTTAGTTGTTTAGATCTTTGCTATTGCTTCAAAACTACTTGGTGGAGTGTTTCCTCACCATCATTTTCATGAATCGGAGAGAAACCTTATGACCCTTAGATTTTATGGTGTATGTGTTCTTATCCATGTGAATTTTCAAAACCATAGTCAAAAGAAAAGGATAATGACAAATCCAAACTCATATGGACTGAACTTAATCTTATTTTCTTGCCACCTGGCAGCTCAAGAACCTGCCATTGCTTCCAAGTTGTTATGCAACCAATTGAGAACTCTAAGAACTTATATGCAAAGCCAAGTTTAACTGGAATGAGCACAGAAATAGAAATATGTCAACATGATAGGTTATAAACCCCATGTCGTGTGCTAGTGTTAAACTACAGGTTTTTATTATTGATCAAATCTTGAAATTCTTCCAGGATCTTTAAGACTCCCACTATCCTCTAGACACATAAGTCTCACTTGCCAAATATTCAAGAGATAGTTTAGATTCTTTATCAAGACAAACACTTCACATAATTGGTCTTAGTTGGTCTTTGTTTTTTCCAAAACATCACAACTTACCAATTTCAAATGTACAAGAGTAGGATACTTCTACTCTTACATTTGTCTAGTGTTAAGAAACCTTCTTTTAAGATATGTCACTCAAGTTACAATCTCGGAGTATGACTCTAAGAATTGTTTTTGGAACGAAGCATGACTCATCTTCTTGAGTTAATCATTTTAAAAATTAAATATTCCTCTTCTTAGTCTTAAGAATACACCAAAATGACTTTAGAGGACTAATTGTGACATGATTTTTAAATCATTAAGATAATAACAAAACATGATGCTAAAGTACTCTCCCATCTTTTCAGATTTAAGTGAACAGAATTGTTATCGAGATTATGAAAGCAATTATGATTGAATGATTGAAAAGTAAGAGCACAACGAGTAAATATTAATCAAATCTTATATTGATGAAGACTGATTACAATGCTTTAAGCAGAAAGAATACTCGAGTTCAAAAGTTCTTTCTACCTCTACCCTCAGTCACTATTTATAGGAAACCTGAGTGAACAAAAAATATACTAAGTCTATTATAATAAGCTTCGCATAAAACTGTGACTTAGTAAAATAACTAATATGCGAAACCTAAAAGAAACAACCACTTCGACTTTTACAATACATAGACTCTACAATCCCCCCCCCCCCTTTGTAAACAGTCGAAGCTATTCAGTCCATAAGTCTCTGAAAAGCTGTGTGAATTGTCTTTCGTACTTCAGCATACCAAGTAATAACCTTTTTCAGCTCTCTCTTGTCTCATTCATTATTCTTCTTGCAATTATTCATACGGACAATAAAATTCGTATATTGCGAAGAAGTATATCTTTTAATCTCCGAGACCTTGAACAAAAGTTTCTTGGGCTTACCCTTCGTATCTTTCCCTGAAAATACCATGCCAAATGGTTTCAGGCATATTTTCCCATCAGCATACTTCGACAATGCTGACTGGGTCAAGCTAGTTTCCCAGGGGACATTCACCTCCCTTTCCAAGCTCTTTGCAAGTTCTTCATCGGTTAATGCCAAACAGTCAAAGTAGTTATCAATAAAAATCTTGACATGTGCGAAACCGAATCTAAACACTTCAGTTTCAGATCCTTTGAGCTTGTGATATTGCATGTGTTTCAAAATAAGAGCTACTTGGATAAGATCATTGCAGTTCATCTGAGGGAAGTCAGCTATCGTAAAGTCATATTGTTTGTTATCAGCTCGAATGACAAAATATCGAAAGTTCTGAAGCATGTCTTCAAACATCGAATCCTTCTTAATCGTCAACACCATTTTAATCTTCATCAAGGACCATACTTCATCTAGATTCTTTCCCAATACAACATGAAATCTGATTTTCATGTGTATGTAGTCATCAGCATTATCAAACTTCTCACTTATCTTGTACTGAGCTGTTATGAATAGCATTTCATTAATCGGAAAATCCAACTGGCATTTGTCCGAATTGGCTATGTCATAGCTTCTTTTTGGCTTTTTCTCAAACTCGTGCATCTCACTCCCCACCACTTTCGATTCTATAGTTTCATAAGAATAAAGCTTCGCATGATCTCCTTTATTCATTGTGGGTGGATCACTTGCCCTTTACCTCATTATGCTCTGAACTTGCCTCAGCCTTTCCATTTCAGCCTCTGCTTCAGCTTTCTTCTCCTCCTTCGACTTTTTATACACAATCCCTTTCCCTTTTCCCACGTCATCGGTTAGAGGTTTCGCACTAGAACTTCCTCCTTCTTTTGACCCAATAGATATTCCTTTGGCTATTGATCTCGTGGTCATTATTGTTGAGGAAATCGGCATAGTGAATATTGGAAGAGTAGTTTTAAGCTGAGTGGATATCACTTTCCCCACAGTCTTCGCAACATCCTCTTTACTTGTATTCTTCTCTCCCCCTTGCACCCCTGTGAAAGCAGGTGGGGCATTCTTCGGTAGTAAAGAGGTAAAGGTGGCAATTGGGGCAAGTGCCTTCTGAATTGCTCATTCCAAAGTATTGACTTTGAGAGACAAGAATTCAGGAGTAAGAATTGTCAGAGATGTAGGTTGCAAAACCAAGTTTTTCAAATCAGTCACCAGTTGAATCAACTTATCAAATTTCTCCTTGGTGTCTGTTTGATTGGCTTCAAGAATCGGAGCAGGAGATTGAAAATCATTGATAACTTTGTTCAGGGCTGTTGCAATCGCATCAACCCTCTTCTGTACTTCCAAATTTTGAGAAGTAATATCTTGAAGCTCCTTCGCAAGTTCTTTGTTTAATTCTTCAACTTGATAGTTGACATCCTCCCTAACCTTCTTTACATCCTGCACAAAAAGAACGTGACGTTCTTTTGTAACAGTCTTCAATTCCTTTACAACACCATTAAATGAACTCGCTTGAGCTTGAATGCGAAGCTCATTATTCTTATCTGACTGATCAACTTTATCAAGGATTCGCTTTTCAGCTGCCTTAATCAGATATTCCACCTCTACCCCAGACATGGTTGACTTTGAACCCGAATCCGCTTGGGATTGAATGGTTGCATTTAATTTGCGATTCAAGATTTTAAACTGCTTACCTGACATAAGCATATGATCAGGTATCTCTTCCTCCTCTGAATCGAAATGTAAATCCTCAAACATTCCTCCAAAACCTCCCCCTTCAGTTTCATCATCGGACATGGGTTGCGAAGGTTGAGGAGTCTCGGGTGATTTTGATAGAAATAAGGTTGTGAAGGGATGTTGTAGAGGATGATTAAAAATGGATGAGGTAGAAAGTGTAGGAGTTGGAAGTGAAAATTGTGGTAAGGAAGTAGATACCTTCGCAAATGAAAAAGGTAATGAAAAAGATAGGCTAATGGGCAGGGTGGTTTCAACACTTGTGATAGGTGCCCCCGTATCAGATACGTTGACAACCGTATCAGAAATAGGTACCTCCTCAGAACCTGATTTGGTAGTGACTATTTCAAGTGGAATGGATAGTGGGGTTGTGGTAGAAATTTGCGAAGTAGGTGTAATTGAAACAAGTGGAAGAGAAACGGTTACCGGTGTAGAAACAGGTGGAGTCTCTGGAACCACCTCTTCATCAGAAGACTAGTTGCGAATACTCAACTTTCGTTTCTTCAAAAGTGTTTGTTGCATATGTTTCGCAACATCCTGAGCTCTTTTCCTCTTTGATCCTGGAGAAATAGGAGCTGGAACACTTCTAACCGTTACCCCCTTACTGCTAACTTCTGTCTTACGAATAGGAGAGGATTTGCGAATCTTCTTCAGTACCCCAGATTTTGAGGGTATTATTTCCTTCTTCGATTTTGAGGAAGTCGCATCTTTCTTAACCTCTTCAGCTTGAGTTTGTTTTGAAGATTGAACTTGCTCTTTTCCTTCTTAGTATTCTTCTTCTTCTTAGAGGTTTGTGCATTGGCTTCCAATAATACTCTAGTCTGCACTGTTGGATCAAACGTCTTCATGTATCTTATCAAAACTTTGTGAGTTGAAGATACATTGTGAAGCATCGCATCCGGAATGCGAGCAACATGTGTAAATATATTTTTCATCATCGGCAACCACCTTCGGGGATTGATACAATGAGAATTCAGCAACTTCTGCACCCTCTGGAACTTGAATTCCTTCTTTTTCATACACCTTCTCTAAAATAAGACTCCAATACCTTGCACACAAGATTCCTTTTTCAGAATTCGTATTTTCTAGACTCTTTACGAACTTCTTCCACAATTGAGTTCCGTAATCCACATTGATATCGTAGTATAAGCCCATCACCATCGCATAAACTTCCATACGCCCCATGTCAAGACCTACTATTCTTCCTGTCAAACACCAGAGAAAAATGCCAAATAGAAAATTCCACATACAGGGTAATCCAGACTTTCGAAAATCACTGATCTTTTCAAGTGCTGGCTGATGGCCCATCTCATTGAACATAAAGATGATTTGGGAATTGATGGGTTTGAATAAGGGAGGGTTATTGGGAATGTTCAAGAATTCAATGAACATCTTCTTTGTAAGTCGAACCCTTTTGTTGTTCATCATGTTGAATGTAATCACGTAAGTGGCATAGTTGTAGGAAGCCGATGAAGCTGCCAATGACAACCATGTCATCAGAACTGAGAAAGAACAAAACATGGCGGTGGACAGTGGAGATCTTTTCAGTGCAACTATCAACATCTTCAATCCTTCTAGGTAGGATGAGACATTAGGATCGACTTGATAGTTGGTGCTTTGGATCTTCATGAGTGATTGTGAGAGAACTTTATCAGTGTTGAATTGAGTACCAACCATTTTTAGGGTTTGAACAAGATGAAGATGAAGAAATTTAGGAGTGAGTATGTTTGTTCGCGTAACCGTATACGATGATCTTGAACCCCCTTTTATAGGTAACCCGAATCGATTTGAAATTAAAGCAGGATGCATTTAATGTTATCCGATGTGGCACCTTGAAAACTGGACCATGACAGAGAAAAGGTAGCCATGCTGCAAAAAGTAGCTGTCACGTCTCCTAGAAAATCGGGTAGAATACCAGACGTCAAGAGTACACAGCCAGTCATTATCCCCCTTTATTGAATTATAACTGTTAAAACCCTTAGCATGGAGGCCAGACCCTTTCGCTTTTGGGATGAGAAGCGAAGTCATATGCCAGACTTGTGAAATCTTCAGCCTAAATTGGTATTACTTAGAACCTCAAGGATTCCGTGAGTGCATGTGAGTCAAAGAAATAAATTGGTATTACTTCGAACCTCAAGAACCACAAAGTGTCACACCCCCGAACCAGACGGCGGAAACGTCCGAGGGCTATTGTGACTTAATTGAATACCATCACAATGATTATACATGAATCATAACATCATTCATCACCATGCATTGAAATATTACAACTGATAATGTTTACATTTAGTACATTGTTTTAAACATCATAAACCATTCGATAATAAATCTAAGCAAAACACCATGACATCATTTGGTACTTATTCCTCAGTTTACCTTTTAACTGAGAATACAAGTATTTTGGAAAAACGTCAACATATGAAATGTTGGTGAGTTCATAAGTAATGTTGTGAAAAATGATTTTTGTGAAGTTTGAAAAACCCAGAAAATCCGATATTTTCTTAAAAGAGTATTGTTCATAAAAAGTGTGAAGATCCGTAAGTATGCTTGTCGATTTTTGTAAACATGTATAATTGTTGAACTTTGTATACATCACATAGGTAAAAGTGTTGAACTCCCTGGGAAAACCCGACGTTTTCCCAATACATAAAATTACGTGTCTTATTTATTATTATACCGATAC